>NC_057719.1:62402824-62418967 GCF_004010195.1 Chiloscyllium plagiosum
AAGTTTCACAACATCTTTCCGATAGGAAGGAGACCAGAATTGCACGCAATATTCCAATAGCAACCTAGCCAATATCCTGTAGAGTTGCATCATAACCTCCCAACTCCTGTACTCAGTAGTCTGACTAATAAAAGAAAGCATACCAAACGTCTTCTTCACTAGCCTATCGACCTGCGATTCCACTTTCAAGGAGCTTTGAACCTGCACTCCCAGGTCTCTTCATTCAGCAACACTCCCTAGGACCTTATCATTAAGTGTATAAGTCCTGCTAAGATTTGCTTTCCCAAAATGCAACACTTCACATTTATCTGAATTAAACTCCATCTGCCACTTCTCAGCCCATTGGCCCATCTGATCAAGATGTCATTGTAATCTGAGGAAACCTCCTTCACTGTCCACTACACCTCCAATTTTGGTGTCATCTGCAAACTTACTAACTATACCTCCTATGTTTGCATCCAAATTATGAAAAGTAGCGGAACCAGCATGATCCTTGTGGCACTCCACTGGTCACAGGCCTCCAGTCTGCAAAACAACCCTCCACCACCACCCTCTGTCTTCTACCTTTGATACTGTTCCAAAAATACTTGCAACAGCCCCAATACACACATCCCTTTGCACACACAGTAAACTATGGCACAGCAACTTACAGTTCGAAATCGTAAGGTTCAAAAGACAGAGAGAAGGCTTCCAGTTTCCCCTGTGACTCTTACTCAACTCCTGAAATGAATGAAGTTCTTAACAGCACAGCTAGAGAGCTGGCTTCGCCCCCTTGACTGGACCAGTTTTTCAAAAGGCCTTTCAAGCTTTTGGCCTGAAGCACTAACTGTTAGGGTAAACAACAAGACCCCAATGAACCATTCAAACTTCAGACACAATGGAGCCTAGCCAATTACGCCCTCTCTGGGGGAAAAAACTAAAGGCCAGAGTAACCTTGTACCAGACCAGCATGGTGACAATGTGTTGTAGGCCTTTCTAATACACCAATACATTGTTCTTGTCTGCATTCAGACAGTCTCAATCCTGACCAACTACCATTCATCTTCAATTGTCCCCTATCATCATCAGTTAGCTTATTGGCAGACAGCAATTATTCATTGTTGTCTTCCTGCGATCCATCAGCTTCAACTTGCCTCCATCCTCTTCAACCTGACCTTCCCTGTGTAGGTCTTGATTTCCTCATAGCCATGTTTAAGTTCCTGTCTCCAGGCAACATCCTCCACGTCTCACAGGAGACACCATTATGAGTTTTGTCAGCATGGGCTGGGTGGATACAGTCAGTACCTTGCTTGTGACCAACAACAGAAAGGATATGCTTTTTGATGCAATCAATCAGTCTCAGTATTGTTTACACGCTGGCACTGAAATTCATATACCATGTTATTTATTTGAGTGATAGGCAGGGTTTTTTTTGGCTTGCCAGCACTATCCTATTAGTGGCAAATACCATTTGTTGCTCTTGCAATTAGTCACATTTTTCTGGATAATCCTCAGTGCGTGAATTACATTGCCAGTCAATTTAAGATTGACAATCTGGCTCACAGTGTGGTGCACTTTAGAGTGCTGGAAGAACAAGGGCCTTATTCTTTGCACCCAGGATCTGTTCCTGTGTTGTTCCTGCTTCAACTCAACAAAATAGGTCATCTCATTTCTTCTCTGGTCAAAGCCTTAACCAATCAGAATCAAATTTACTCAAAGCTTGACAGCTGTAAGCCATCATGACCATTGTCCATGACAACATTTCTATCACTCAAAAGTCCCCTTGCTAACCAATCATCATTCCCCTCTTAAACAGCAGAAATGTTGCTATCTGCAAAACCTTCAACATGCTGGGTTTATTTCCCCAGTAATACTCATGCTGTATGCAGCATTGTCATTCTGTTTTGTTGATTATAAAATTTCTAATGCACTTATCAAAGCAGACCAACAAGTTCTCTATTTATTGGCATAAATGTGCTCCTCACTCATAACCTCCGAAAACCAAAGTTATTTCATTATACTTTAATTTACTGTTGCTAGGAGCATGCTGTGTATAAATAGGATTCTGTATTTGCTTTGCCTGACAACAATAAGTGCACTTCAAAAATCCAATTTGTTATATGTGAACCACTCATATCCTGAAGACATGAAAGATGACTTGGCAATCTTGAATCATTCTTGCTTTATTTTATTGTTTGTGAAAATCAAAGGTCCTCTATGCTTCAAATTTCAGAAATATTTTGCACTATCATAACTAACAAAGAACTTTTGATCAAAGTCTACACAGAACCTCTGAGGAAAGATTCTGTTTTATGTGCACTCAAGGTTTCAACTTCATTGAATTGAGGAATTGAGGAATAACTTGAAGGAAGGCATTTTTCACCCTCTAAGACGCAGATGATGGCTGTCTAAGTGTGGGATGGTTGCAGCCACTTAAATTTCAAGCCTGTTTTGTAGTAATAGTGAACATAATTCAAGAAGTTTAAGAATTAAATGGAAAACAAATTGCATCCTTTAAATGGATTCCCCTTTTCAATCTGTTTTTCAAATAGGTTATAAGTGGAAACCCTGAAATCCTTCCTTCTGTGAAAGTGTGTCCATAACTGGACTTGAGTAATTTTTCAATATATATTAACAGCAGTGTAAGTCAGTACACTGTACAGAATGAGAGCAAATGTTGGCCTGATGGCCCCCTTGACCTTGCTCCATTTTGCATACATTCAATGACCACTGCCATCTGAGGGAAAGTGTTCTAAACTCTTGGGAAAGCTCTTCCAAGTGTTACAAACACATGAGAAAAAAATAATTCCCCTGATTTCTGTCCTAAAAGAGCAACCTCATAATTTTAAAACAGTGCTACCTCATTCCATACCCACTCACAAGAAGAACCATTCTTTGCATATCCACCTTATCAAGACCGTTCAGTATCTTACACACTTCAGTCAAGATGTCCTACTCTTCTAAAGATCAAGTGAAAAGAGCCTAGCTTGGCCCAAGACTTCCTCTAAGCCATCCCACTCATGCCAGGTCTCAATGTAGTAAACCTCTCCAATGTACTCCCATCCCAACCTAAACAAGAGGACCAGAATTGCACACAGCACTCCAGTTGTGGTCTCACTAATACCCTGTATAACTGAAGCATACTATCCTTCCTTTTATGTTCAGTTCTGCTCATAATGAACATTATAATAAAATTAACCTTTTCAGATGATATGCTGTACCTGCATATTAACACTTTCTGGCTCATGTGCTACGGCACCTAAGTCCATCACTACCTTAGAACTCTGTTTTTCTCCATTAAGTACTCCTCTGCTGTTATTTATTCTTACCAAAGTAAAGAACTCAATATTTACCTACAGTATGTTTCATCGGCCATATTTTTGCCCACTTAACCACTGTATATCCATCTACAACTTTTTTTGCTTCACAACCGTTTCCTACCTATCTTTCCCCTCCGAAATTAATGATGCCGTCAACCACACATCCTCCATCTCTCACACTTCTGCCCTCAAGCCCCCTCCTTCGAACAACAATAAGGATAGAATCTCCTCCATACTCACACAGCACCCCACCAACTACCGAATCCAATGCCTCATCCTCCAACATTTTCGCCACCTACAATCAGACCCCACTACCAAAAGAATATTTCCTTCCTCTGACCGTTTGTTTTCTGCAAGGACCGTTCACTCTGCACCTCTCCTGTCAGCTGTGCACTCCCCACCAACCTCTCCACCGCACCCGGTACCTTCCCCTGCAACCACAAGCATCCCCTGCCCCTATACCACCACCTCACCTCCATTCAAGGTGCCGAATAATCCTTCCACATCTGATAGAGATTCACCTGCACATCATCTAACCTCATCTGTTGCATCCATTGCTCCTGATGTGGTCTCCTCTATATCCAAACGCAGACTCGGGGATTGATTTGCAGAGCATCTGTGCTCTGCACACGTTAAACAACCTGACCTTCCTGTTGCCATCCATTTTAATTTCCCCTCCCACTCCCCTGGTGACATTTCCATACTTGGCGGCCTCCACTGTCAGAGTGAAATCAAGTGGAAACACCTTTTATATGTCACATGGGGAGCTTACAGCCCAATGGCCTGAATATCAACTTCACGAGCTTCAAAATCCCTTCTCCCCTCGCCTTATCACATGTCCAGCCCCACCCGTCCTCCTCCCCTCCCTGACCTGTCCTTCTTCCCACTCACCTATCAGTCCACCCTTCCCACTGACCAGTCACAATAACTTTGAGGCTTCTGGCGTCCCATGTTACTCCTTCGAAGAACTCTGGTAAATTGGTTTAACATGACTTCCCTTTCCCAAAGCCATGCTGACTCTTCCTGATTACGTTAAGGTTTTCGAAGTGCACAGACATAATTTCTTCAATGATCAATTCTAACACCTTCTCACAATAGCCGTCAAGAGAACTGGCATTCAGCCACCCTCCATTCTTGAACTGTAGTTTCATATTTGCCAAAAACAGAAAATGCTGGAGAAGCTCAATTGGTCTGATGTTATCTGTTGAGAGAGAAAAACCAATGTTAACATTTCGACTTCTTCAGAACATCATTCTATTTTTATTTCAGATATCTGGCATCTGCAGAATTTATTCCGATATCCAGCATTTATTACAATTGCTAATTCGTCAGCCTTTTAAAACTCTGGGAAAATGTTCATCAGGATCTCAAGACTTATCAGTCCCCAGTTTCATCAGTGTACTCAGAATCACTTTCCTCATATTTTATTCTTTAAAAAAGTTCCGATCTTCCTTCCACCTCGTGGTTTGCAGCTATCATTGGAATAATTTGCCTTTATTTCCATGGACTTCAGCTTTAGCCAGTAGGCTCATATAAGGGTGACTGTTGTATGAGAGCGTCTATCATCCATCTTCTGGAAGTCTATAAAAGTAACACCCAGAGACATCACACTGTATAACACCTTTGTCACAGCTTCAAAGTATTCAGTCACATAGTGACTTTAGAGAATGCAATCTCTCTTATCAACTGAATATTTTCAAATTGTTCAGCCATCCTTGCTAAATTTGCTTGTGGCAGATAGAACAGGAGTAGACCTGTGTTGAAATTTGCTCTGCCAGACAGCATGTCAATGTCCATGTCAATGTCCTGGAAGTTTTAAAGCAAAGGCAGGAGTGAGGGAATTGGGAAATATTGTTCACTTAAGCTCCTTGTTAACAGGCTGGGGAGAGTCATAAAGCGATTTTTAACTTGCCAATCATTGAATCTGAACAGTCCAGTGCACTTGAATGCACAGTAGTTCGATGTCATGCTGGGAGAAACTGAGTGAATTCTTTTTTTATTCTGAAGAGTTTTTGGCACCAGCGAGCTTTGCTCTTCCGTTTCCTTTTCAGTTGATCTTTTGAACAGTTTGGACAGCCAACTGCATTACCATGCTTCTGTATGATGCCTCCTGTTTACTGTAAGGCAACAGCAAGTCCTGTCATGTCTACCATCTTCCTTTGCTGTTTGTGTCCTACAGGCAGCCTGCCTCCAGGTTAATGCAGGGATTTACATTTGGTGATTGCCTTGTGTGAATGGTACAAATATACCATGGGCTTGGGAATCTGAAATGATCTCTGCCTCATGTTCCTAAACCTAGACTGAGAATCAATGCTCCTGCCATTATACATATTTTCTGATCAACCTGTTCAGACTTGTCATTGCATATATCTGGAGCAGGTGGGATTTGAACCTGGACCTCCTGGTTGAAAGGTAAGGATACCATGACTGTCCCACAGGAGCCCTTACCCACAACTCAATGGCTTTTCCCACCAACAAGTCACCTGTGGCCATTTTCATCTCTTCACCACCACTATTAAATCAGCCATGTTTCCAATTTTTCAATTTACACACAAAGCTCATCATGGCAATTCCTGGTCCCTTTTATCTTGTTGTAAAAGCTTATTTTTCCCAACAATCCCAACATGACCTCATGAATTTCACCAAATCCCAAGAACATCTCTAAACTTGCATATGGATATTTCCTCATTCACTTGTTCAGGGATGTTATTACATTTCTTTGGAGCAGGTGGGACTCTTGTCTCAGAGGTAGGCCTGTTACAATTGCATCATGAGCCATGTTCCAGTCCTTACTTTTTAATATCCCCCAGTCCTTATAGATTTTCAGCTTGTTTTTCAAAATTTAACCTATTTTTCTAATCAACCTGTTCAGAGATGTTAGTGCACACCTGGGAACAGGTGGGACTTGAACTGGGGCCTCCCAGTCCAGTGGTATGAACACTACCACTGCACCACAAGAGCACCCATCTTTTTTTTTAAACATTCCCTCCTTATAAGCTCCCCTGTATTCCTGACAATAGATGTTCAACTAAGTGGCCTGTAATTCCCTGGTTGGTCCTTTATCACCTTTATTAAATAGCAGCGCGGGTTGGAATTTCCCAAGCTAAGGCCATGGTTATCTGTGCTGAGAGAATAGTTAGTGGCCTGGTCGTTCTACTATAATGTGACAGTAGTGTTCCTCTGCAACCTTGACTATAGAAAATTGCGCTAAGGAGGCCGCTATAGAAAATCACACTTGTAGAGGATCGCTAATAGAAAAATTGCTATACTTGTTCAGTAGAAAGTTCACATTATCAAACTATGTCCACAATTTGCCAATCGCGTTATTGCCAGTTTGTGCTGATAAAAGGTGCGTTGTGCAGAACGACCTCTCCCCCACGTCCTTTAAAATCCTGGGATGGAAACGCTGAGCATTTCCTTGAACCTGAGATGAATAACACAGTCAGTTGTATATTTTGGTAAGATTTCTTCCCAGGACCGGCAGATCAGAAATTGTAATTGGCAGGTATTCATTAATGTGTTGAAGGACAAGACTCCAATTAGATGTTCTCAGCTCCTTCAATTTCCAGCATCTAACTCGTAATACCGAGACAGCTTGTTCTGAGACGAAAATTGTTCAGATTCCACTTACCTCATTAGGCTTGTCTGTTCATTAATCGGCCTGTTGTCTTTGGTTTTGCTCAGAGCCTAATTGAAGCTGCCGTTTGTCTTAAATTGAAACGCTAAATGACGTTGGGAGGTATCGCTCCATTGTCAGTCTCACTAATTTCCCAGCAATCTAGGCTTGATTTCTTTGTTATTTTTCTCAGAATGCCAGTAGTGTGTCCTGGCTTAAGGATGCTCCTGACAGTTGCATCCCAACCATTTCTTTAGGAAGAAGAGGAAATTATATTTTGTAGTAAAGTTCATGACCCCAGATTTCCCAAGATACTCTGCAAACAATGGAGTAATTTTAATGTGTGATCACTGATATATTTTGTGCACAGTACTGCCTCTTAAACAGCAACTAGGTAAATGAACCTAACGTGCTGTTTATAAGTTAAGTCGTGAAGAAGGTATTTGGTATGCTTTCTTTATTAGTCAGAGCATTGAGTAAAGGAGTTGAGAGTCATGTTGCAGCTATACAGGACATTGATGAGGCCATTTTTGGAATACTGCGTGCAATTCTGGTGTCCTCCCAGAGGAAGGATGTTGTGAAACTTGTAAATCTTTTCTGAACGCTTTCAAGGATGTTGCCAGGGTTGGACGATTTGAGCTACAGGGAGAGGCTGAATAGGCTGGGGCTGTTTTCCCTGGAGTGTCGGAGGCTGTGAGGGGTGACCTTAAATAGGTTTGTAAAATCATGGGCATGGATATGATAAATAGACCAGGTCTTTTCCCTGGGGTGAGCGAGTCCAGAACCAGAGGACATAGGTTTAGAGTGAGAGAGGAAAGGTTTAAAAGGGACCTAAGGGGCAACTTTTTCACGCAGAGTATGCGAATATGGAATGAGCTGGTACAATTACAACATATAAAAGGCATCTGGATGGGTATATGAATAGGAAGGATTGAGAGGGGTATGGGCCAAGTGCTGACAAATGGGACTAGATTTGTTTTGGATATCTGGTTGGCATGGACGAGTTAGACAGAAGGGTCTGTTTCGTGCTGTACGTCTCTGACTCTATTGCTAAGGATGTATTCAACAGTGTAGCGCCCCATCAGCACTGCACTCAAGTACAATATCCAAGGCCCTTCTGTAAACTGAAAGCTTAAGCCGTGCCTTGAATCATACCGATCATTCATTAGATAACTAAATCCAATGTGCTCTATCAGAGCATGTTGAAAAGGTGCATTGAAAAGAGCTTAGCAAACTTCACTTCAGGAGAAGGGTAATAAGAATTGCACAATTCTATTCATCAGCCAGTCTGAAATACTTAATGCAATACCAAGTTGTGAACTAAAATTAACTTTTTGAAGTTCCATTTAGATATCATTGTAGCATGATGATCTCGGAAGTTTTCTGTAGTGTTGCACCTTAGTTTTGTTTAATTCAAGTAAATTACAATTGAATACCTTGAACTGGTTTTTCACGAACTCTTGAATTGAGAGAAGGGTTAGAAATTGTAGTTTGCATATTCAAAGTTACTGTCTGTCCATTCCTCATAGTTTCAAATTGGGAGACCTGCAAAAGTCATGGGATCAATTATCACAGAAGACCGGCAGTTGTTGGATTGCCATCAGATGCGAGACATTTTCTTAGATAATTTACAAAACCAAACAGAAGTTAAAAGCTCACTGCATTAGACTAAAGTTTGAAAGGTTTATCAGATCTTGTGCTGGAAGTCAAATTTCATTGCACTGGACCTTAATGTATATTTCAAGGCAGTATTTGTGAGAGTCCAACAGTTGGCTACGTTGCTATCAAGTTAAGAATGGTAAAATCGGCTTGTATTTTTGCCTAGATTGCTTGTTCTTGAGCTATCTATTTATGAGCACATTGTAGTTGAACAAGCTCTGCTTGGCTGTTGTTTCCTGCTACCGTCACTCTGCTGAAGGATGTACAAAGTTAAAAATCACACAACACCAGGTTATAGTCCAACAGGTTTAATAGTGTGCTTCCAATTAAACCTGTTGGACTATAACCTGGTGTTGTGTGATTTTTAACTTTGTACACCCCAGTCCAACACAGGCATCTCCAAATTATGACTGCTGAAGGATCAATTTGAGGAGAAGGTCTTTATTCAGCAAGTGCTTCTGACACATGTTGGCATATTAACATTTTCATATGTTCTAAACTTTTATGGATGTTGGGCTGCCTAACAGGAGCTGGAGTGATTAACGTTGCAGAAAGGTATTTAACCACTGAAGTAGGTACTTGGTGGTCACAGTCATAACAGGATTTAAAAGAAAGGAGTTTAAAAGCCACTTGTATCTCAGTGTCCTCTCGATTTAGAAAACAACAGTAATTTATTGTCACTCGTATTTATGAAAATACGAAGAGAAAATGTATATGTCGTCATAGTCCAGCGCCATTTTAATTACAGAAATTATAATAGAAGAATTGAGACAAAGTTTAAAAACAAGGTGAGTCTTTTGTCTCCTTGTCACCATTCCATCATTCATGTTGAATCAAAATACGGACCTCTCTCCTCCTCCGGACGTACTACCTGCTATTGTTCATGGCACAAACAGTGCTTCAAGAAGGAAACTCAAACCCCATCTTCTCCAGGCTGACTAGGAATGGGCAATAAATGCTGACCTTTCTAACAACAATAATTTAATCCTGTTTAAATTTAAATGAAACTTGCAAAGTAATGTTTAAGAACGTAAGAACCAGCAGCAGGAGTAGGCCATCTGGCCCTTTGAGCCCGCTCAGCCATTCACCAAGATCGTGGCTGATCTTCCCTTAGCTCCACTTACCCACCCTCTCACTGCAACCCTTAATTCCTTTACTGTTCAAAAAACTATCTATCCTAGCTGAAAAGAATTCAATGAGGTAGCTGTAACTACTTCACTAGGCAGGGACTTCCACAGATTCACAACCCTTTAGGTGAAGAAGTTCCTCCTCAATTCAGTCCTAAATTTGTTCCCCCTAGCTTTGAGGCTATGCCCTCTTGTTCTAGTTTCACCCGCCAGTAGAAACATCATCTCTGCTTCTATCTTATCTTTTCTCTTCATAATTTTATATGCTTCTATAAGTTAACATCACCCCCTCCCCATTCTGCTAATGTCCAACGAATATAATACCTATCTACTCAGTCTGTCCTCTCAACTCCAGAATCAACCTTGTGAAGCCCCTCTGCACCCCTTCCATCCTCTCTCTCAAGTAAGGTGACCAAAACTGCACGCAGTACTTCCAGGTGTGACCTCACCAGCGCCCTATATAGCTGCATCATTACCTCCCTGCTGTTAAACTCAATCCCTTTAGCAATGAAGAACAAATTTGCACTTGCCTTTTTAATTATCTGTTGTACCTGCAGAGCAATCCTCTATGATGCATGCACAAAGACACTAAGATCTCTCTGCACAGTAGCACGCTGCAATATTTTACTGTTCAAATAATAGTCCTTTTTACTGTTATTCCTACCAACATGGATGACTTCACATTTATAAACATTGTACGCCATCTGCCAGACCTTTGCCCCTCACTTAAACTATCTATATCTATCTGCAGACTTTCGGAGTCCTCTGCACACTTTGCTCTTTTCTGATATGATTGCAATCTTTGGGGAAAGAGTGGTTTGCATCACAACATTTTGCTGGGAAACAAGTACTGTCAGCACATTGTGAAAACAGCACTGCAAATTTGATAAAGAGCTTGGAATCCTGCCAGAATAAACACCGTTGGTCCAGGAGAGATGAACTGCATGAAACCAAGAGAGAGAAAGTGGCGTGAATATAAGGAAGCGATTGAAGTTTGTGGGTCTTTGGACTGACTGTAGCCTGAATACTATACCTAGTTCTGATCACCAAAACACTACAGAGGTTAAAGGGCTGGAGCCAGAAGAGAGAGAATGCACAAGGGTGATCGCAAGGGGAAGAGGGTATGAATAACTCAAAGAAGTGTTCAGTAACTTGTGCTTTGCATTCGAGGAAGGAGGCAAGTTAGATTAATTAAGTACAAAAAAAGTGCTAACCTTGGATATTACTTAAAATTGTTCAGAATGAAAGATGCAGACTTAATCGAGAGAAAAGAACTTTGCAGAGAAATATCTGGACTTTTTTTTCAGATTAAAAACAACAATCTCTTATTTGTTATGGACCAGGCCTCAGAACATTTTAAGAAGGTAGCCTAGGCCTTTACTTTTTTATTTTTTGTAAAGGCAGATGTAAAGTGGATATTCCAGGAGTGATGCAGCTGATCAAATAACTCAGCATTAAACAAAACAGAATTTATTTAAAGTCTAGATTAGCGTGGCGCTGGAAAAGCACAGCAGGTCAGGCAGCATCCGAGGAGCAGGAAAATCGACGTTTCGGGCAAAAGCCCATCAGGAATCCTGCTTCTCGGATGCTGCCTGACTTGCTGTGCTTTTCCAGTGCCACTCTAATCTAGGCTCTAATTTCCAGCATCTGCAGTCCTCAATTTTGCGTGTTATTTAAACACTATGGATGAAACACAAACAACAGCAAACATAATTTAGAATAACTTATTTGAAAATCCAACTGACGTGAAAACGGGACTTGAGGATCTGTTCCAATCCTTGCAACAGACCTGGTTCAATTCCCACCTCAGGCAACTGTCTTGTGTGGAGTTTGCACATTCTCTCCATGTCTGCGTGGGTTTCCTCCGGGTGCTCCGGTTTCCTCCCACAGTCCAAATATGTGCAGGTTAGGTGAATTGGCCATGCTAAATAGCCCATAGTGTTAGGTGAAGGAGTAAATGTAGGGGAATGGGTCTGGATGGGTTGCTCTTGGAGGGCCGGTGTGGACTTGTTGAGCCAAAGGGCCTGTTTCCACACTAAGTAATCTAATCTAATCTAATCCCATAAACACACCCCTTGGCAAAAGGTATATTCTAACATGGGTTTTTGCAGGCAGAAGAGACTTCAGAGAAAAAGGTTCAGGCAAGACTTGTGTTGAAGCAGAGAACCTCTTCACAGTAGCTGCTTCTCAAGATCCCCAGCAGTTTTCTGATTGCTTGTTAAAACAAACCAAACCCCAAAGAAAACATGAACTTAGAGAACTGGTCACTCCCCTGCCATTGTTCAAAGTAACCATTTCCAGACAAATTGGCACCTCTGCCTTTTTGACCCCTCTTGGGGGAAATAAAAGAGGACAACAGAACCTTGTAAAGAGGCCGCATCATCACATATTAAGCTTTGATAGAAAGTAGTGGAGACCAAAAACTGGATTAGTTGCAGAAGAAGCAACAGTAGGTGAATAAGTAAAGATGGACTAAATGGTCATGTTTTGTGCAGAACTAGAAAATGTAGAACACACACAGAATAGTTTCCACAATTTTAAAAAAAGAAAGCATCCCATTGGAAATATTTTTTTTGTGCTTGAAACGTCATGCCAATGAAAAACATTATCTCTTTGGTCCTCCGATTTGAATCTTGCCAATAAATTTATTTGGGGAAATAGAGATGAATTGAAAGAGGAGTTGCAGGTGGATAGGATAGTGAAGAAGGCGTTTGGTGTGCTTTCCTTTATTGGTCAGAGTATTGAGTACAGGAGTTGGGAGGTCATGTTGTGGCTGTACAGGACATTAGTTAGGCCACTGTTGGAATATTGTGTATGATTCTGGTCTCCTTCCTATCGGAAAGATGTTGTCAAACTTGAAAGGGTTCAGAAAAGATTTACAAGGATATTGCCAGGGTTGGAGGATTGTGTATGGAATGAGCTGCCAGAGGAAGTGGTGGAGGCTGGGACAATTGCAACATTTAAGAAGCATTTGGGTGGGTATATGAATGGGAAGGGTTTGGAGGGATATGGACCGGGTGCTGGCAGGTGGGACTAGATTGGGTTGGGAAATCTGGTCGGCATGGACGGGTTGGACCAAAGGGTCTGTTTCCATGCTGTACATCTCTATGATTCTAATTGAAAGTCAAAGCTGAGAATCTCAGAACTTATGAATGGCTATTATATTACTCAAATCATGTGCAGTAGCCGATGTTAGACTAGGGTGGTCAAAGTCAAAAATCACGCGACATTGGGTTATAATCCAACAGGTTTATTTGAAACCACAAGTTTTCAGAGCCCCCATTCCTCCTCCAGTTAGCTCGTGAGAGAGGATACATCGGACACAGATCTTATCACTAAAAGATCAAAAGGGTCATACAACTGAAAGTATTTGACAAACATAGCTGGCTGTTAAGTCTTTAATCAGTTAGAATGGAGGTGCTGATTTTGATTAATTAATATGTAAATCAAAGAATTTCTTTCAAGTCGCTGCTCCAACATAACTTAAGGTTTTATCAGTCTAAAAGAGGTGACATTTCAATCAGATTACGCATTTTACGTGTGAGACCTGGTTTAGAGTCTATCTGTTTCTTAACCTGGCGTCAGACTGGTCTTATTTCCAACATAGGAATTTCTAAAATGCCACATTGACTGACTGTTTACAGATTGTACTGAAACATTGATTCTCCTGGCCTTTGGATACTGCCTGACGTGCTGTGCTTTTCCCCACCACACTCTTAACTCTGATCTCTGCACTCCTCACTTTCTGCCTGTTTACAGATTGTGTGCTTTTGGAACAAAACAGAATGTGTCTACAAACGCACATTCACCCCATAGATTTATATATGTGCATGTGCACGCGCATGGGCAGGGTACTTGTTGAAGGATCCATTTAAATTACCTCAAACTAACTTGGCCTTCACTCAAGACCATTAAGGAATAAAATGAACTTTTGTAACATTGCAAGTATTCATTTCAGCTTGAGTGGGATTGTTAAAAACTATTCATTCTTGAATGTAACTTGAGGACCTAGAAATGGGAATTATATAACCATTTGGGATGAACCTTTACTGCCAACTGACTCCAGGTCGATTTTGATGTTCTATTGGGTGAAACAGAGACGATGGGAGTTAAAACCAGCCAACACTGCCACCCTCTCAACTACAAAACCCATTTCTGTAACATACTTTTATCTTTGATGATAATATATTTAAATAGAAAGAAATGGCATCACAATGGATATTACGGGTTTCCTACATGAGAAGTGGCCACATTCCAACTGGCTTCATTCATTGTGATATGCTCTGGGGCATCGTGAAATTTTGGAAATCATGCCAAATATCCAGGTGTTCTCCTGGTTTTATAGTTCAGTTTTGTGTTCAATATGAATCTGGATTTCATGTGTATTGTGAATTTCAGCTGGAATGTGATATCTCGGGCCAAACCAGTTTGCTTTGTTCTTAGAACACTGCAAGTGAGTGAGCTCTTCCAACCTGCTGACACACCACGATAATCTTGTGTTTTAATTACAGTTTGATTTCTCAAAGTATTTCCGTCCAGATTGTGCATTGTTGTGAGTTGGATAATTAAGTCTGAGTTAATAAATGCTCTCTGTGAGATTATAACAACAAAATAATCATAGAATCCCTAGTGTGGAAACAGGCCATTCAGCCCAACAAGTCCATACTGAACCTCTGAAGAATAATTCACCCAGATCCATTTTCCTATTACTCTACATTTACCCCTGACTAATACACCTAACCTACACGTCCCTGAACACCATGGGCAATTTAGCATGGCCAGTTCACCTAACCTGCACAACTTTGGACTGTGAGAGGGAGAATGTGCAAATTCCACACAGACAGTTGCCTGAGGCTGGAATCAAATGCAGGTTCCTGGTGCTGTGAGGCAACAGTGTTAACCACAGTGCCACCTATAAAGGTAGTTGATTCGTCTGATTAACTGAAAAAATAATTTGGAATACCACAGACATGATTGCCATCATTGTTTACTTTTAATTTGTTGGTGCCACATTGGAATGCTGTTTGCTATTTCGTACTGTTTGCTCCGTGTGCTAACTTTTTTTACTGATTCAGTTATTGTCACTGCTATTTCTAATCAGTACGAAAATGAGCTTGGTCTTTACTTCCTTGTTGGTCAATCCCATTTAACAAAAGGAACCAATCATTTGTGGGAACAGATTTTCAGTTCTTTTTCACCTGATGACAGGCCCTCATTCCCATGACATTTACAATACAATTGCATTCAACAAACCATCTTACTCCCTGCTGCTCACCACTTGTTCTTGGAGCTGTGCCTCACTTCGTGCTCACGCATAACTTTGTTTTTCTTTTGAACCTCATTTTGTCCTTGCCTGTTATACCCAGTTCCTGAAAGGCCTGTTCACTGACCAGGCTTTTTTCTTGCCTGCTGCATCCTTCTCCACATGCTTCAGTTCCACCTTCCACCTCTAACACAACATCTGAACAATCGCCATAAAATGTAGCCCAGTATGACCATCGCACCGCTGTTGGAGACACTGTCATATTTATTAGACACTGCTTTCTTTTGGCAGACCAGAATTTCAGGGTTTGCCCCAAGGCTTTGAAGTTAAAAATTTGAATTTAGCGACATTTGCACTGGACCTGATGCAGTGAGAAATCCTACAGCACAGAATTAATTTCTGAATCAAATCCCAAACTTGAGGAAATTGCTTATAATTAGCATGAATACTCCCTCAGTTATATAGTTATCCTCTTGAATGCAACTGAGTTGAAGTCAACTCTTGAGCTTTGGATCACTTCAGCAGGATCAGGGATCAGTCGATTAGAAACCGTATTGGCTGATAGTCTCATGCCTCCCTCCCCTTCCTAGACCTTTCCATTTCTATCTCGGGCGACCGACTCAACACAGACACTTACTATAAACCGACCGACTCCCACAGCTACCTAGACTACACCTCCTCCCACCCTGCCCCCTGTAAAAACGCCATCCCATATTCCCAATTCCTTCGTCTGCACCACATCTGCTCCCAGGAGGACCAATTCCACTACCGAACAACCCAAATGGCCTCCTTCAAAGACTGCAATTTCCCCTCCGACGTGGTCGACGATGCCCTCCATCGCATCTCCTGCACTTCCTGCACCTCCGCCCTTGAACTCTGCCCCTCCAATTACCACCAGGACAGAACCCCACTGGTCCTCACCTACCACCCCACTAACCTCCAGATACATCGTATCATCCTCCGTCATTTCCGCCACCTCCAAACAGACTCCACCACCAGGAATATATTTCCCTCCCCACTCCTATCAGTGTTCCGGAGAGACCACTCCCTCCGCGACTCCCTCGTCAGGTCCACACCCCCCACCAACCCAACCTCCACTCCGGGCACCTTGCCCTGCAATCGCAAGAAGTGCAAAACTTGCGCCCACACCTCCCCCCCCCTTACCTCCCCCCAAGTCCC
>NC_057719.1:62419297-62424877 GCF_004010195.1 Chiloscyllium plagiosum
CAAATTCCCTCCCCCCTACCTTTTATCTCAGCCCGCTTGGCACACCAGCCTCATTCCTGAAGAAGGGCTTATACCCGAAACATCGATTCTCCTGCTCCTCGGATGCTGCCTGGCCTGCTGTGTTTTTCCAGCATCACATTTTTCAACTCGTGCATTTTAATCAACTGTAAACCTGCTCAACTCAACTGCAGTTCCAACTCGACTGCAGTTCACTGCTCCAACAACTTAACATTGAACACCATAATTTGAAATACTCACGATATATGCTGCATACATGATGTATAAGCATAAAACAATTGTCATGCTCTCAATCCAGTAGAGTCATAGAGATGTACAGCACGGAAACACACCCTTCAGTCCAACTTGTCCATGCCGACCAGATATCCCAACCCAATCTAGTCCCACCTGCCAGCACCTGGCCCATATGCCTCCGAACTTTTCCTATTCATATACTCATCCAGGTGTCTTTTAAATGTTGCAATTGTTCTAGCAAGGTAGAATCGAGATATTTGCATTTGGCACTTGCGAGATGGATGAGCTTAACAGGCAAATGTTTTGCTAAATGCTGAT
The DNA here is from genome assembly GCF_004010195.1 of Chiloscyllium plagiosum. Taxonomy (NCBI): domain Eukaryota; kingdom Metazoa; phylum Chordata; class Chondrichthyes; order Orectolobiformes; family Hemiscylliidae; genus Chiloscyllium; species Chiloscyllium plagiosum. The sequence continues at coordinate 62,419,868 of NC_057719.1, forward strand.
TTACACTTTTATATACAAATAATACTGTCAAGACTATTTGCAAAGTTAGCCTACTGGGTGGTTATTGTGTTTTCTTTTGCATTATTATTTGAAATATTTTGTATTTATCAAAGGTTGTTTCGATTTTTTTGATTTTCAGCCTCTTCAGCCCAATGCTGCCTGGAAATGCATCGTTGTAAGTGTAGCCGATGTTCAGAGAAGATGGGAAAGGATGATTTCCTTTCATTATTCATGCAAGGAATGTTGGTAGTTGACATCTGTGACAATTTCTATAAAAATCATGCTATAACTTTACGTCCATCCAAATTCTGGTGATGAATGCAGCTTTTCTTTAACCAAGAACTTGAATATCATGAGATGGTTCCAGCTGCTTTTTGGGGATGGGGGCTGAACAAAATGTAGTCATAATGATACAAAAACAGAAGACTTCCCATTGCATTGGATCATCTTGTGCACTTAATGTCTTCGCTGGAAGTGGGAGCGTTCTATCTGAAATGAGAAATTTGAATAATGTCTCATTGCTTTGAAATACTGAACCAACAGAAAATGTTTTAAATGTGTAGTCCCGAGTCTTTATATTTATTCTAGGTGGAATTGCATAAATCTTTAATGATTGTTATTTCTGGCAAAAGTTTTCTGTTCAGAGAAAGATTCTGAATTAGCTGCTTCCTTGACCCCATTGACTTTCTCCTGGTGGACCCTGGCACTGTCAATCCTAAAGACAGCAAGTGGCTGCGATCATCTTAACAGTTTTGTAGTCGAGATAAAGTTTCTTTTTGTGTGGATCGCAGATCTGAAATGCCGTTTTTATTGGCAAGTAAGGGATGATTCAAGCGTGATTTAAATTACTGCTGAGTTGTGTTCCTGCTCCTTGCAAATACAACACCTTGCTGTGGAACTTCATTGACTGAAAGCAGCCATTAAATGCCTTGTTTGTAACAAGTCATTCTGCTGGTGGTTTGCACTGAAGCAGTTTTGCAGGGTCGTTACCCAGAACCAAATCCAGTATGGCCTCACCTCTTGTTGGCCATTGACTGAAAGCAGCCATTAAATGCCTTGTTTGTAACAAGTCATTCTGCTGGTGGTTTGCACTGAAGCAGTTTTGCAGGGAACATCACTGGGTCATGACTAGGAATGAGAATCCAGTTTGATTTTCCGTCTCCTTTTCCTCAGCACTTTCTACTGTCAAATAGGAGTGAGCTCATTGCCAGCACAAATGACAATAGGCAGGTCTGTAGGTCTCGTTGATCGATTTGACTAAGTACTACAGAAAAGTGTGCATATACCCAATGAGGCAGGGGGTTTACAACCAGCAGATGGAGCAAGAGTAGCTGTCTCAATTGTCAGAAACAATTTCTGTAAGTGACAACCACCTTTTCTTTAGGGTGGCTTTCCACTTCATTGTGGTTTAACTATGCAGCATGTATGAAGCTTTAATTTGGAAAATAATATCCTGTACAAATATCAGACCTCAGGATTGTTCATCTTTAGGTAAAAGGGGAATTAGATAACCTGATATTTGTCTTTTCTAAATAAATGTTTAAAACTATGGGCTTATAGACCTCTCAATGTTTGAGAGTAAACAATGGATATCTGCTTTCTTAAAATAGTACAGCAGTGTTTCAGGCTCAAAGCTACAGATGCTCTAAATGATCAACCCTGTAGAAAATGGGGTTACTGCGTTTAAGGACATTACACGTTTAAGGACAACGTGGTTCGTGGTGGAGTTGCCAAACAAAGATGGACATGAGGTATTAGGACAGGCAATGTATAATCAAGCCAACGAGATTGGCTTGAGAGAAAGCCCTCAGGTAACAGATAGAGAAGGATATTACTAAACTAGAGAGGATTCAGAAAAGATTTCGCAGGATGTTGCTGGGAATGGAGGATTTGAATTCTAAAAATAGATGGAAAGGCTGGGCCCTTTTTCACTGGAGTGTAGGAAGTTAAGAGGAGTGACCATATAGAGATTTATAAAATCATGAGGGGCATTGATGAGGTGAATAGCAAAGGTATTTTCCTAAAGTGGGAAAGTTCAAAGCTAAGAGCATATTTTTAAAGTGAGAGGAGAAAGATTTATAAAGGTCTTGATTGGGCAACTTTTGTTTTTACAGAGCATGGTTAGTGTGTAGAATGAACTGGCAGAGAAAGTGGTAGATATAGATACAGTTGTAGTGTTGAAAGATCAGTTTAGGAAAGTTCATGAATAGAAAAGGTTTGGAGGGATATGGCCAAACGCAGGCAAGTGGGGCTAGTTTAGTTTGGAATGATGGTTGGTGTGGACGAGTTGGTCTGAAGGATCTGTTTCTGTGCTGTATGACTCTGACATGGCAGCTGTTTATTTTCTTGATTTTTCATTTTGATTTCCCTTTTTGCCAAGGAGCAGAAATTCCTGTAAACAAGATCTCAAGTGAGAGAATACTACTGGGATAATATCTGTAAAGCAGCTGGTATGAGACTTAAAGAAAAATACCAGATGCACATGTTTATCAGAATAGTATTGCACAAATTTATTTGGTAGGAGCCACACACAGGGAGACCTTGAATAAATGGTTTACACAGAGACACTGAACTCAGGAATCATATGTGACCAATTGAGTGCAATGCAACTCCTAACAAATGGGTCACTGCCTGTATGATTTACTGCTTCTTACGATCTACAGAATATTATCAGATAAAGTTATTTAATAAAACTATTACTCAATTACTTCCAGGACCAGGTTTATTGCTTCCAACAGCTCCCTTTACATAGATCCCATTATCCATATGTTAGATTCACTCATAGTTGATCACTCTACTGCAAAAAAATAATTTTTCCTGTCTTTTAAGAATTCTACTGTTTGCCTTCATCAGTTTGGCATAATGAACATCAGCAGCAACTTGCATTCACATCACAAAGTGTTCCAAGTCAATTCACAAGGATTTTATGAAATAAACTTGATACCAAATCATGAGTAGCTTTAAGATGTGCTAAGAGTCTAGATTAGAGTGGTGTTGGAAAAACACAGCAGTTCAGGCAGTATCCGAGGAGCAGGAAAATTGACCTTTTGGGCAAAAGCCCTTCATCAGGAATGAAGATGTGGTAACCAAAGTAGTGAAGGAGGAATGCAAGGAAACGGTGGAGTGGTGTCGAGCTACTTCAGTGTTATCGGAGCTTCACTTGCCCAGGTAAATGAAGACTTTTTTTTCCCAGTCTTGTGCTTGTGGGCAGAGAGGAGGTTAGAAAGTGATTTGCTAGAGAATTCTCAGCCTCAGACTTGTATTTGTGATGACAGTATTGCAGTTAGCTTTCTGGTGAATGGTTACCATCCAGGATGTTGGTGGGAGGGGTTCCACAATGGTGATGCCATTGGGTGTCAAGGTGAGACATTTCACTCATTTCTTGCTGGAGATGGTCAATCCCTGGTAACTTGATTCTGGATTAGTGGTGCTGGAAGAGCACAGCAGTTCAGGCACAGCATCCAGGGAGCAGTGAAATCGATGTTTCCTATTCCCTGGTAACTTGTCTGGCTTGAATGTTGTTTGCCACTTAACAGCCCAAGCCTGAATATGGACCAGGTCTTCCTGCATGTGAGCATGGGCTGCTTCATTACCAAAGGAGCTGCAAGTGGAACTAAACATTATGCAATCTTCTGACTTTACGATTGAAGCATAGTGATTGAGAAGCAGCAGGTAATGTATAGATCCGGGACTCTATCTGAGGAACTCCTACAGCATATGGATATTAGGGCAGTTGCATGTTCCTCCTGCAGCATGTGGCAGGTGAGAGACACTTCACATGTCTCTGCTGACTATATCTGTGGGAAATGCACCCAACTCCAGCTCCTCGAAAACAGAGTTAGGGAACTGGAACTGGAGCTGGATGAACCATGGATCATCTGGGAGGCTGAGGGAGAAATTGAGAGGATGTACAGGGAAGTGTAATTCTTAAAGCCTTGATAAATGGGGAAGAATATGGCATTTTATATGTTTATTGTCCCCCAGCTCACCCTCTTAAATTCTTGGTAGATGCTTTTTCTAAACTGATAAGTCTCAGGTCTTGGCACATCATTATAGGGCGAGACTTTGACTGCCTCATGGACCCCACAGTACACAGGTTGCCTAAAGGTCCCTCGATACCCTGTGCACAAAATAAACCGTTATTGGGTTTGTGTGGGGAATTAGGATTGGTGGACATCAGGAGGTGTCTCCACCCTACAGGTAGGGATTTCATGTTTTTCTCCAATCCGCACAGATGTCACGCGAGGATTGATTTTTTTTCTGACCCCTACGGTAACCCTGGATCTGGTGGCATCCTGTGCGATTGGTAATATTACCATCTCTGATCATGCTCCAGTATACCTCATGGTTAAAATTAAGGATGTTACAGTGGATTCAAGGTACTGGCGAGTGGACCCCTTTATTCTCATGGACACCAAGTTTGTGAAGTATTTCTCTAGGGAATTTCGGGCATTCCAGACATCAACATAGGCTCAGTTGATAGCTCATCTGTTCTCTGGGAAACTGCCAAAGCTTATGCGAGAGGGTTAGTTATTTCATATTCCACAAGTAGGAAGTGGCAGAAGGATGAGCAGCAACGTCTCCTTGAAGCACGGTTGAAGGCAGCCGAGAAGGCCTACTTTGACAGACCCTTGTTGGTCAAACTACAGAGGATTACCACACTGCGGTCTGCACTAAATTCCGTGCTCACGCAGATGGCAAAGAAGGAGCTGGCTTTTGCAAAGCAAAGGTTATACAAGCATGATGACAAGCCTGGCAAATACTTAGCATACCTTGCCAGAAAGAGAAGTGCCCCACAAACCATTACGGCGATTAGGGAAGGATCTGGGAACCTAACGTGATTCTAAAAAGATTAATGTGGCGTTCCAGAGATTCTACTCGAAGTTATATCAGTCTGAGAATTGTGAGGAGGGGCAGGCCAAAATGGAATCCTTTTTTAGAGATCTGAAGCTCCCGGGTGTGACTCCCGAACAACAGTCCTTTCTCAATGCCCCATTATCAGAGCAAGAA
>NC_057719.1:62426861-62444136 GCF_004010195.1 Chiloscyllium plagiosum
AAGGACCACACTTTTGACTGATCCCTACAAATCTGACATAGAAAGAGGGGTACTAAGGGCTAAGAGCACACTCACTGTCAGTACTCTTTATCACCAATTGGGGGGTGCCACCTCAGATGAGTCTGATTGACTCTGCAAGATGTGGGAAAGAGAGCTGGATGTTGAAGTTTCTTCAGAGGCATGGGAGGATATTTGGGAGAATGCAAGGAAGATATCAATTTGCAATAGGGCCCATGCTTTACAGTTGAAGATTCTCCACAGGGTCCACTTAGCCCCAGACCGTTTGTCAAAATTTAAACCAGGGGTATCTTCAGCATGCCCCAAGTGCAAGGTCTGTACGGGTACTCTTACCCATTGTCTTTGGTCTTGTGACAGGCTTCAAACATATTGGAGCGCTGTGGTGGGTGCAATGGAGAGGATTTTAGGTGTAGGGGTGGAGAAAGACGCTATTTCGCTCTTTTGGGCCTACCCATTGTATTTCCTGCAGACTCGCATAAGGCAAAACTTTTCAATATTCTTACATTCTGTCAAGGAAGAATATCTTGCTAGGTTGGATATCAGAAAACCCCCCAGGCCTGTCGGGTTGGCGGAAGAAAATTATTATGGAGCATATTCCTCTGGAGTTTCTCACAAATATGGTACACCACAAAACTGAGAATTTTTACAAGACATGGCAACCCTTTTTGAAACACCTGTACACAGATTTATCTGCCACACTAACAAGGGCTTTTATATCGCCGTAACGATTGTGTTTCATGAGTCCAATATCCAGGGAGGAGAAACTGTGAATGTATGAGTGTTTTGTTTGTCTGGGCTGAGTTATTACTATTTATTTGTTTGTTGTTAGGTATTTATTTAGTTAGTTAAATAGCAAGTTTAGTTTTTTTTTTAATTTTATACTTCTCTATACATGTTTATACATTCGTATAGGAGGGTGGGTTGGGGAATTTTTTAAATTATTTGGGTTTAGTTTTGTACTATTTTTGTACTGTTTTAAATTGCATTGTTTTGTATTTGTTGTAATATTTAAAAATCTATTTTTCTTCATAAAAATATATTATATTAAAAAACCTCGAATGCTGAATATAGGATTAAAGACAGGATTCTTGGCAGTATGGAGGGACAGAGGGATCTGGGTGTGCAAGTACATAGATCCCTCAAAGTTGCCACCCAAGTGGATAGAGTTGTTAAGAAAGCTTATAGTGTTTTGGCTTTCATTAACGGGGGATCGAGTTTAAGAGCTGAGAGGTTTTGCTGCAGCTCTACAAGTCCCTGGTGAGATCACACTTGGAATATTGTGCCCAGTTCTGGTCGCCTTACTATTGGAAAGATACAGAGGCTTTGGAGAGGGTGCAAAGAAGGTTTACCAGGATGCTGCCTAGACTGGAGAGCTTGCCTTATGGAGAAAGGTTGAATAAGCTCAGACTTTTCTCTCTGGAGAGAAGGAGGAAGAGAGGGGACCTGATCAAGGTGTACAAAATAATGAGAGGAATAGATAGTCAATAGCCAGAGACTTTTCCCCAGGGCAGGATTGACTGGTACGAGAAGTCATAGTTTGAAGATATTAGGAGGAAGGTATAAAGGAGACGTCAGAGGTAGGTTCTTTATGCAGAGAGTTGTGAATGTATGGAATGAGTTGCCAGCTGTGGTGGTGGAAGCAGAGTCATTAGGGACATTTAAGCGACTGCTGGACATGCACATGGATAGCAGTGAGCTGAGGGGTGCGTAGGTTAAGTTAGGATTAGGATTTTACTTTAGGATTAAATCTCGGCACAACACCGTAGGCCAAAGGGCCTGTTCTATGCTGTACTTTTCTATGTTGTATGTACAGAGATGTCCTGGGAATGTAATAGTTGGCTTCTGACAACCAGAATCACCTTCCTTTGCACTGGATAGAGCTCAAAGACAGCGGAAGATTTTCTATCGATTCCCAAGGATTAAAATTTTACTTAGATTAATTAACTGAATGCTTTGTCAAATAAAAACAGCAATGCAAATGACTTTTATGCTGAAGAAGAGTTAAACAGCACTCAACATGTTAACTCTTTCTTTCTCTATGGATGATGAGTTTCTTCCCCCATATTCTTTTTATTTCAGATCTCCAAAGTGTGCATTATTATTATTTTAGCTTGGTTAAGTGCTGCCTTGCTATCAATCACACCATCCGTGTGAAAGTAGGAAATCAGAGACATGATGAGGTGAGGCTATGGAAGGATTTGAAAACAGCAGGGAGGATTTGAAAATATAGATGCATAGAACATTTTTCACATGCTCAGCAAGCTATAAATGATTAATTCAGAAACGTGACTGATAACGAAAAGTGCTGTCTTGTCACTCAGACCCTTCAAGTGTTTTGAAGAAAAAGTGGGCAAGGAGGAGAAAGGGAGCAAAAAGTGCTCGTGAAGTTAAGTGTTTCTGACAGTGTCGAATGCCCCGGAAAGAATGTGCTTCAGGGTCATTTTCTGACGTTTGGAGGATTTGAAGTGTCAGATTTGAAAGCAATAATTCAGTTTGGTATTTTTGTTTTAACCTTTGAAATCTTACTGTGATGCACATTGTAATGAATCCTGTTTCTGAAATAGATTGCAAATTAAATTTCCCTGCCTGATTCTGAACAGACCTCTCGTATATTAAAGTTGATCTTTCACTGCACCTTCTCTGCAGCTGTAACACTATACTCTGCATTCTGCTCTATTAGCCAGATGTATTTATGCATGGTATGATTTGCCTGGATAGCAAGCAGAACAATACTTTACTGTACCTCAGTACACGTGACAAATCAGATCAAATCCTGTTTTAAGATTCCTTGGATCATCAGTCTTCTCAAAGGAGCAATGGGCTCCCTCTGAGAAGACTGGTTCTCTGTGATAAGTAAATTGTTTCCCTCACCCCTTTTATTTTCTCCTTTAGCCCTTTAAGAAGATATCAAACTCCATTTCATAATTAACTGGTAACAAAATCTCCCTTAAGTCCTGTAAGAGGCAAGAATAGACCTGATTTTTGTAGGTTCCAATAGGTTGCTTGTTTTGTGGTACTGCTCAGTCATTCAGAAAAATGCTGACCAACAGTGGGACCCAGATTAGAATCCAGTACCAACCGATGGATGGTTTAACTCTAGCTAACTGTCAATGGAATCATGCATGGAACAGAGTCTTCAGTCTTCAGTCTCATTCAGCTCACTTTGAAAGGAGATCCAAGTTCAGTCATTGATAATGAAGCATTAAATCAACACCATCTTAATTTGACCTTTAAGGAGAAATGTAAGAGAATTAGTTGTTCCCTTTGCAAAAGGAACAAAATTGGTCTTTAAATGAACTTTAGAGACATAATCAAAAAAGAAAGTACCTTTTTCTGTGAAACAAGTGCACATTGTTACTGCCACGATTTGTGAACCTTTGTATCTGAAAGTTATTATTTATGTTGTTCCAGACATGAATTCCCAAGTAGTTTGTTTCGAGAACAGTTTACATGACATTGAACATAGTTTTTCTTGAACATGTGCTCTGGTTTCAAGATTATCTTTCTTCTCCTTTAGAATATTACCATTTTTATGTGGTATTGTACACGTCACATTTAGACTTGTTTTTGAAATATCAGCACTTGAAAATGGTATTTCCTGGTGCTGTTTTTATCAGCAATAATTTGTGGCAAGCTGCCACAGATGTTAAAGAGAATGATTGCAGTTTTTGAAAAAAAATTGTTTGTAAATGTCTGTGAACAGCATGATTCTTCACTTTCAGTCTCCGTGTCTGTGGATTTGACTGTATTTTGTATAATTTCCAACTCACTAACAGAAGAAATTTCAGCTCGTTCCATTTTTGGTCATCCATTTCTGCCGCTGTCACTTTGTTCAACAATGATCTTGCTTTCCTTTGCCTTTCTTCCAAGTGAATCATTGCCTGGTACCTCCCTTGATTCAGTACCTTTCTTCTTTCCCTTACCTTGACTGGTAAGATAAGTGGGGCTGGTATACACTGGTCAGTCATCAAGTGACAGAGATTATCTCCGAGAAAGCGAGGACTGCAGATGCTGGAGATCAGAGTCGAAGAGTGTGGTACTGGAAAAGCACAACTGGTCAAGCAGCATTTGACGAGCATGAGAACCGGTGTTTTGGACATAAACTCTTCATCAGGAATGAGGCCTTGAGCTAATGCCCAAAATGTCGATTCTCCTGCTCCTCAGATGCTGCCTGACCGGCTGTGTTTTTCCAGCACGACACTCTTTGAAGTGACAGGGATCATGTCAAGTAACACTGTAGTTCAATCAGACCTGTTTCCAAATACAGTTTCATTGTGAATGGAAAACAAAGATCAAGAAATTTCTTTATCTCATGGCCAACCATCTCATTAAACATTTACCTTTACTCTGATCTCTTCCCCCCCCACCTCAAACATGAAATTAAAATAGCTCATTGATACCCTGTTTCTTCTACTTTCTTGAACTCCCCACCCCAACTAGTGATGAACAGACAGGTATCCATATGGTAAATTAGGCAGCTTTCCCAGTTTTCCCTTCTGGGCCTTTTCCTTGTCCAGAAGAACTGCCTATCCCCATCATCCCACTCTGAAACAAACCAGACCTTATTTTTTTAAAATTAATCTATATGGCGCATCTGTAGAATGGGGGTGTTGGAGGGAGGTGCTTGAATCCTAGCCCTTCAGCTCACAGTTCAGGACACTACTACATTCCAAATTCACAACCACTTCTGTTTGAAGGACAAGGGCAGCTGATACATGGGAACGCCAAACCTGGAACCTTCCAAGCTGCTCACCATCCTGACATACAAGTATAATGCCATAGCTTCACTAGTGCTGGCGCAAAGTCCTGGAATTCCCTCCTGAAGGGCATTCTGAATCTACCCACAGCACATGGACTACAAGGGTTCAAGAAGGCAACTTATCACCACTTTCTCAAGGGCAAGGGGAATGGACAATACACTGCTACATCTCATGAATGACTGAAGAAAATGACAAGAGCCTTCCAGGAACCAGCTCTTCAGATTTTTAGTCCACCTGTCCAGATGTGTTATGCATGGAGTAGCTGGGATTTGAACCCGGGCCTCCTGGTCCAGAGGTTGGGACAGACAGAAGAACAGCCACAATTGAAATGAGTAGAAGAGAAGGCAGTAACTGTGGGTGGAGCTTGTGAATGGTCATACTTTTGGTTCTATTTATTATATTCTTGAGTTTATCTTTTAAATTTATCTCATCGTCACTTAGCATCTGCTTTCATCACACATATGTTGATGGGACATTTTAAAGTTCTATATCAGTGTCACTGGCTGTTGATGCCCTGATAAAGTAAAACCTAACTGCTTTGTTCCCGGAATATCAGAATCCTAAATCTGCAAGGTAAATATGTCATCCATCAAACAAAATTCAGCCATTGACAAAGGTGATTGTATTACCATAAAGCAATTATTTTTCCACGAATTCAGTTGTCTCTGAAGGCTCCTGGTGCGTTACATTAATCAAGCTCAGCATTCTCTCCGAAAACGGGGAAAGATTTTAGAGACTTTATCATGCGCTTTCCTGCTGTTAAGTTTATTAATTGATCCTATTATTATAATGTTTTGCAGCAGCGATTAAAGTGGATAAATGGAGTGTGTTGTTTGTCCTGTATGACTCATTCAGTCACACGCAAACTCATATATTATGCATTCTTCTATTCTGAAATATAGATTAGATTTGCTAGAAATTTGTGCGGAAGAAGTATTGATTGTTTCAATGTACTTGACACATAATGTGAATCAAGTTGCATTCGATGAAATCTTTATGTAAATACCTTCCATGACACAATAACAGAATGTATAATATTTATTCCTTGCTTTGAGTTTTTTCTTCGCTGCCTAAATTAGAACACTGATTTGGAAAGATTCCCAGAGCACCTCGAGCATAGTCCATGAACAATTTAGTAGATTTTTACTACATGTCTCTAATGAAGTTATTTAGTAATCTTTCCTAATGTAATATTTAGACTTTATTGGTATGTCATTATATGAGTATTTGTAGGAATTGGAAATGACAAGGTTGGAAATTGAAGCCCTTTTATTTTGCGTGACAATATGAAATACTCTTAACGTGTAGCATTGCTGGGATGTAATTTATATGGTAACCCTATTATGTTGCTAGCCTGTCCTTGGAGTGGGAATCTGCTCCTTTATGAGAGTAAAGCATCAGAGATCAATACAAGCAATAATAAGTTGCAGTTATATAGCAACTTTTAATGTAACGTACATGCTGAGGTATTTCACATTGATATTGCTTCACTAAAGTTGAAAAGCGTGGTGCTGGAAAAGTGCAGCAGGCCAGGCAGCATCCAATGAGCAGGAAAATCAACGTTTTGGGCATAAGCCCTTCTTCAGGTGTGCCAAGCGGGCTGAGATAAAAGGTGGGGGAGGGGCGCTGGGAATATGATACATAGAAGGAGGAGGACAGGCTAGCAATGTAATAGGGTTATCATATAAATTGCATCCCAGCAATGCTACACGTTAAGAGTATTTCATATTGTCACGCAAAATAAAAGGGCTTCAATTTCCAACCTTGTCATTTCCAATTCCTACAAATACTCATATAATGACATACCATTAAAGTCTAAATATTACATTAGGAAAGATTACTAAATAACTTCATTAGATACATGTAGTAAAAATCTACTAAATTGTTCATGGACTATGTTAGAGGTGCTCTGGGAATCTTTCCAAATCAGTGTTCTAATTTAGGCAGCGATGAAAAGAAGGGCTTATGAAGAAGCGATGAAAACAAGGTCTCCAGCATCTGCAGTCCTCACTTTCTCCTAATTGCTTCACTGAAGATGATATCTGAATAGGTGAATAAATATGTAGACAAAAGAATAGATTTCAGGTAAAATGAAACAAAGAACTGAAGATCTGAAACACAAGACATGGAAATTGCTGGTGAAACACAGCAGTTCTGGCAGCATCCGTGGAAGGAAAACAGTCACCATTTCAAGCTGAATAACCCTGTGTCAGAACTTGATAGATTAGATGTGTCTTAGAGAGATTGGTACAAAGGCAAGAGATTTAGGGAGGTATTTCCTATTTGGGGTGACTAGCCACCTGAAATCCAATGTGCAGGAGCCCAGAATTCAATCAATGCTGAGACCTTGAAGGAATATAGGGCTCGAGGTTACAGAGCTGGGTGGTGTTGTAATATACAGTAGAGCCATTTGTAACTGCTACCATAGGAAATGGAAAGATAACATTTCCTAGTATGCAAGGAATGATTTGCTATCCTCTTGTAGATGGGAAAGTTGTGAATACGGACACAAGATTTCATTAGTTATGGAATTAGGGGATATTTTTTACACTTCATAGACTGCCAATGGGAACTCCAATTGAATGATCAGAAAGCAACTCAAATCTTTTTTGAGTATAATCATAATGATGTAAGCTCGGAATGTGTTTTGGCTTGCTTTTATGGCCTCAGTGAAGCACTGCTGGCTTTCATCACAAATCACAAGAATTAAATGGTTGGATGTTAAGAGAATCAATAGACAAAGGGAGAGCGCAGAGAGGATGTTGAAGAAAATGGATACATGCAGAGAACAACAAAATGAGAGAAATGATTTACTACTGTGAGTGGGCAGCTGTATGTGGGAGGGTGATGAGCCCTATAATGATGCAATAGACTTCAGAGCAGTATCATGGGACACTTAATTCATCAAATATATATGACACACTGAAGTCTTTAAGAGTAAAGGAGTAAGGTTGTTTTATTATAGATTCCAGCATCTGTTGTGATTTTCTTTATTTTATTCAATTATTCCAGATAGATAAGAAATTGAATGGAAGAAGTTGTATGGGTGAAGATGCATGTGATTTTTAACCTTTGCTCTGGGTAGTTTCCTCATCACCAACATCTGTGAAGTGGTGTCTTGATATCTTTCATGGTTCAAGGTTTTAAAGGCAATTAAGTAGCTGGCGAACACATTTCACATGTATTATGGCATAAATGAATGCTACTTTAATCAATTCTTCTGTTGTCTTATTTCTTGAGTGGTTCTGGACTAATATTCCTTTCTCACAAAATCAGTCCCTGTCATTTCCCTTCGATATTGAATTTCTGCTGTGGTGGAAACATTTTTAGACAACTATTTTTGTAGGTTCTCTTCATGATGGCTATGTGTCTGCTTTTTGATGAAACACTTGGCAAATGTTTTTGTGAGGGTAAAAACAAGGACTGCAGATGATGGAAACCAGAGGCTAAATTAGGGTGGTGCTGGAAAATGAATTCTTCTTGAAGGGCTTTTGCCCGAAACGTCGATTTCCCTGTTCCTCAGATGCTGCCTGACCTGTGCTTTTCCAGCACCACTCTAATCCAGACAAATGTTTTTGTGAATTCAAATTAGAGTCTCCATGAAAATTGAGTGAGATGCAAACCCAAGGTAAATGTACGCTGATTTAAGATCAAATCTGGCTTTGTGTTACTGATCAATAATTTTACTGCAAAATGAAACTCTTGCTTGATATAATGATATTTGAACATTAAAGAAACTTGAGTTCTTCAGAAGCTTTATGAGTAGCAACAATAGGAATGCAGGAGTAAACCATTTAGCTCCTTGAGCCTGTTTTGCATGCTCCACTTAGATGACAATGTTTATTGTTTACATTCAAGCTGACGATTTTGCTCAACAGTTCACAGTTTTGTCTCTCTTCCTTGCTAGAATTATAATGCCAAAGCGAGTTAACCTATCCTTGAATGTGGGTGAGTGAGTTTATAATTTCATGAGTAGTGCTTTTAAGAGGAAAGCACACCAGAACATTCATGAACAAAGTTTGGAAAAGGGCACAGGATGCATTAGCAACAAGGTCAGTAATTCATCAATCGAACACAAACATCTGAGGGCATACAAACTTTCATCCATCCTATTGCAAAGTCAATAGCAAAAGAACATTGCTGCTTTTGGACTGAATAATTATACAATGACATTATCACTGTTTGTGTGACCTGCTGAAGTGAGATGAACCAAATCCTAATATGGAACCATGGAAATGGCATTGCAGTCATCTGTACTGATGCAGATTCAGTTTTGCTCTTTGACTTAGTTTAACCAAGCTTTCACATCAGGATATGGCTGGTTGGTGCAGGTATCACTGGCTAGCAGAGAAGGGCACTTTGATATTCCTGATGGTTTAAAAGTACGTTTGACATTTTTAGGTTGAATAAGCATTTCCCGGAGCTTTCTGCTGTAACTAAAAATGAACAACAATCCTTTTTAAGTGTCTGGGTGACATTTATGTTATTGATGTTTCCTTGTAACAGTCCAGTTCTTTGTAAAAGCTATTGACAGTCTTTGTAGGCCAGACACCTCTCTAATCACCCTTTGTATGCGGAGGGAATGGACAGCTCTCTAAGTGGCCTTCTGGGTTTGGGATTTGATTGAGTGATGGTTGTTTAATGGCTTGAAACTTATTGCGGAGAATGACAGTTCATTTAAAGCTGGACAGGCTGGTTGAAAGGTTTGTTGCAAGTTAAGGGAAACTAATTCTTATCATTTCTAAACCCAGCCACTTACTTTTTTCTGTGTGTGAAAGAAAAAGAACCAAGTGTCAGTCATGCATGATGATGCATCAGTATATTTTTCTCATTCTAATTTGAGTAATAGATTTTTTTTAAGGAGAAGTCATTTATTCAGAGACCTTGCATTGTGTTATTCCTTGTAAGCTGGGCATTTGCAACTGTGCAGCTCTCACTTAATTCTTTGATGCTCAATGAATAACTGCAGTACAGGTGGCACAGTGGCTCAGTGGTTAGTACTGCTACCTCATAGCACCAGGGACCTGGGTTCAATTCCAGTCTCAGGAGACTGTCAGTGTGGAGTTTGCACATTCTCCCCGTGTCTGTGTGGGTTTCCTCTCAGTGCTCTGGTTTCCACCCACAGTCCAAAGGTGTACATGTTAGGTGGATTGGCCATGCTAAATTGCCTATAGTGTTCAGCAATGTGTAGGTTAGGTGCATTTGTCGGGGTAAATATAAGGTAGGGGGAATGAGTCTGGGTGGGTTACTATTTGGAGTGGCAGCGTGGACTTGTTGGGCTGAGGAGCCTGTTGCCATGTTGTAAGATTCTCTTCTATAAATCTGTAAACCCAACAAGGGCTTATGCCCAAAACGTCGATTCTCCTGTTCCTTGGATGCTGCCTGACCTGCTGCACTTTTCCAGCAACACATTTTCAGCTCTGATCTCCAGCATCTGCAGCCCTCACTTTCTCTCATCATGATGATAAGACATGACCAAAGTGGATAGAAGTGAGGTACCATTTTACTCATTGCACTTCAACTTTTCCATACAAGAGCCACCATCTTAAGCAACTGCACATTTGGAATTCATTGGAAGTGCACAGTTGACCACCTGACAGATGGGATAATGTCGTTAGCTGGGTTAATGGCTGGCTCAGCAGCAGTGAAGTTAACTTTTGTCCAAGACTTATTCACTGATTGTGTGTTACCACATTGGAAATGCTGAGCAAAAGGAAGCAGTTTGATTATATTTGATGCTTTTGAATTCTTCCCAAGTATATGAGAAAGGCACTCAAGTGACTAGATGAAAAATCGCAATCCCTGTTCCTTTCCAACATGCCAAGGCAATATTCTCAGCTGCCTGTGGGAAGAGCAGTATTTACATGATTTGTTTCCTCTGCTCATCACATTGAAAGAAATCCATGCTGAGGATTGACTGTCTTCATTTTGCAGGCACTCAATCTATTGTCAACATGAAATAGTGGAGGAAAGCATTGATCTGGCTCAGACATTGTGCCTGCATCTCAACCTCAGAAGACGCTTTATTTCTGCACAACTGTGATTTTGTTTCCACCAAATAACCCCGGCCTGAATGGAATGGCTAATTAGTGCCAAGTTTGAGATGGTTCAATGCTGTAGATTATTATCTGC
The DNA here is from genome assembly GCF_004010195.1 of Chiloscyllium plagiosum. Lineage (NCBI taxonomy): Eukaryota > Metazoa > Chordata > Chondrichthyes > Orectolobiformes > Hemiscylliidae > Chiloscyllium > Chiloscyllium plagiosum. The sequence goes on from NC_057719.1 coordinate 62,437,772, forward strand.
TAAAATTGACCAAACCATATTCACGTAGGACACTGTGTGGGCTAGATTTGCAGTACACCCTGTAATACCAGTATTAACTGTACTCTCCCACCCAGTTCTCTAGCTTTCCGTCAATAAGTTGACACCTGCAGAACTAATTTCCCGTTAAATAATTTTGGAAAAAAAATTGACAGGTTAATTGACCTAAAGACTGAACACTTGTACCAGTGAATCTGTTTTCCAATTGTAACCACTTTTATTCTTGATAAAGCTGAATAGGAAGGGTTTGGAGGGATATGAGCCAGATGCTGGCAGGTGGGACTAGATTGGGTTGGGATATCTGGTCGGCATGGACGGGTTGGACTGAAGGATCTGTTTCCATGCTGTACATCTCTATGACTATGTGTAAAATTGCTATAGAATACTAGTTTCTCCAGTTAAAATGATCATGGCTGGGACTATATTGATGCAGTATTGTGCAGGAATACAGGCACATGGACGCAAAATTGGACATTGCATGCTATTATCAAGAATAGGGTCGCAGAGTTCATTACAGTAGGTCATGCCCACTACCAAAGAAAACTATGCACTTTTAAAAGAACATCTGTATAGCCTTGGAGCGCACAACCTCAATTTGATTATCCCGTGACCGCCCCCCCCCCCCCCCCAACTGAGTGCTGTGACCCACATTTGGAATCACTGATAGGGCGTTGCAATGGTCATACAAGAGAAGGGTCACTTGTTTGTGAGGGGGACCAGTGGTTGGGTTGTCGGGTCATTTCCTTTCAATGTTATTGTGACAACAGATGATTCAACACTGCATGCTTTGCGCTCCAATCTTAGTGCAGACCTAGCTGCAGTAAGGAGAGGGTGATTGTGGTACCTAGGGTTTGTTTTCTGCACAACAGTAGATGGCTTTTTGCCACATCACAGTGGGCTTCATACAAAAGTGTGGCATAGTGCCTCAGTGGTCAGCACTGCTGCCTCACAGCACAAGGGACACTGGTTTGGTTCCAACCTCAGTCCGTATGGAGTTTGCACATTCTCTGTGTCTGTGTCACTTCCCTCTGGGTGCTCTGGTTTCCTCCACAGTGCAAAGATATGCAGGCTTGGTGAATTGGCCTTGCTCAATTACCCATAGTGTCTCGGGATGGACAGGTGAGGTGGATTAGGCATGGGGAATGCAGGGTTACAGGATAGAGGATGGGTCTCTATGGGATGCTCTCTAGAAGGTTGGTGTGATCTCGATGGGCTGATCGGTCTGCTGGTATTGTGTGATTACATAGAACATAGAACATAGAAAAATACAGCGCAGTACAGGCCCTTTGGCCCTCAATGTTGCGCCGATCCAAGCCCACCTAACCTACACTAGCCCACTATCCTCCATATGCCTATCCAATGCCCGCTTAAATGCCCATAAAGAGGGAGAGTCCACCACTGCTACTGGCAGGGCGTTCCATGAACTCACGACTCGCTGAGTAAAGAACCGACCCTTAACATCTGTCCTATACCTACCACCCCTTAATTTAAAGCTATGCCCCCTCGTAATAGCTGACTCCATACGTGGAAAAAGGTTCTCACGGTCAATTCTATCTAAACCCCTAATCATCTTGTACACCTCTATCAAGTCACCCCTAAACCTTCTTTTCTCCAATGAAAACAACCCCAAGTGCCTCAGCCTTTCCTCATACCTAACTTTCCTGCTCTTTTACATTCAATACCTGTTAATCACGGAATATGTTCAATTTGTCTTAACAACCCAAGTCCCTCACTTCCTCTCTCTATCCTCTGGATCCTCTCAATTATTGTGTATGCCTTTGACTTGTTGGGTCTTCCCAAATGCATCTTATGCTTCTCCGGGTTGGATTCCGTTTACCACTTTCTTGTCCACCTGACCGATGCAAATTGTTTACATTTGTTGTTCACAGCAGTTGGCCAAGATTGTTCCTATTTAAACAGCTTTAGGGAAGGTAAACTGCACAATACGCAATGTAAATGAGGAATTTTTGCTTGCCTTTTGGATGTCCTGGGGATTGATGGTTGAAGGATTTAGCTTTCAGAATTATTGGTGAGCATTGTTTGCTGTGATTCCAATGGTTTGAACTCTCTTCACTTCAGTGCATATTAGTCTTCTATATACTGCCTAAAACAACAATGTTAAAATGTCATAGTCACAGAGCACATTCAGACTCTTCAGCCCACATTATCCAAGCCAACCAGCTGTCCTAAACTGAGCAAGTCTGTTTGCCTGTGCTTGGCTCATATCCCTTTAGTTTTGCCTACCCATTTACCTGTCCAAATGTCTTTTAAATGTTGTAACTGTGCATGCCTTTACTATTTCCTCTGGCAGCTCATTCTACATGTGGACCATTCTCTACGTGAAAAAGGTGCCCCTCGAGTGCCTTTATATCCCGCTGTAACCTGCCACATCCTTCCTCACTGTCAACAACTCCTCCGACTTTCGTATCATCCGCAAACTTGCTCACCCAACCTTCTAGCCCCTCCTCCAGGTCATTTATAAAAATGACAAACAGCAATGGTCCCAAAACAGATCCTTGCGGAACACCGCTAGTAACGGCACTCCAAGATGAACCTTTACCATCAACTACTACCTTCTGTCTTCTTCCAGCCAGCCAATTCCTTATCCCAAACCTCCAACTCACGCTCAATGCCATACCTCCGTATTTTTTGAGTGTGTTCAGAAATTTGCTGTGTTTACATACTGAAAGTCATTATTTAATAAACCGACTGAGTTTTTGGCTTCTCTAATTCAGCCTCTCACTCGATGAATATGTCAGTGGAGATGGGGAGACTGCTTTAATTAGAAATCAGTATTGGAGTCATTCATTGACTGAACTTTATCACTTTTGAATCTTAGAAAAAATTCTAACTCAGATATAGTGAGTTGTAAAAAAGAAATCCAAGCTTTTCAATTCGTGAGCTGAACTGCTTATTTTACAAAGACCTTCTTGGCTTTGCTTTTCATTTTGCTTGTTGGCAGAGTGACTGATGTCTGTTTAGTTTACGTATTGTTGTAGTGCTGACTGATGGACACTTTCATTTTGAGACTTCAAGTGGTTTTGTCGGCTTCTGACAGATCAGGAGTTTATCCAGTCAACAGCTGAGCAATGCAGACAGGGCTTTCTGCTTTGATCCTGATTGATACTGAGTTGTCCGAGCCTGTAAAAAGCTACTGTAATGGCATCAGCATCCTTGAGATTGGGACAGGGATCTCAAAATGGGTTCTTACTTTTAATGGCTATTCTTTGGTATCAACCATGGTTCAGTGTGGCCACTTGATCTGCTGTCACTTTGAAATTTTTTAGTCCAGTACCGAAGATGTGCACAAAATCTAAAAGGACGCTTACGGGTTGCACTGTCAGAGATGCCATGTTTTAGCCTGTATGTTAAACTGAGGCCTTAGTTGCGGAAGCAAAGAAAATCCCACTTCTTTATTTTCAAGGTAATTAGGGGTGTATTATGCATGTTGTACGAACCAATATTTATCCTCAACGAACGTCATTGAAAAACAGGTGAACTAGTTATTGTCCTGTTGCTGTTTGTAAAACCTTGCTTTCAGCAAGTTGTCACATTTTCAGTATTTACTTCAAAAAGATGTTAATTGGCTATAAGGCATTGTGGAATTCAAATGTGCATTGGGAGCAACATTGAGCTTTTGGCCTTAGTCTGTGTGGTTAAATAATCTCTTGATATTCTGGGTTGGAGGTTTGTGGGGATCAGAGTGGCTAAGGGTGTGACCTTGCTTGACGTGTTCCTTGCAAAGAATTGATCATTTCTGAAGATGGGTGTCTCAGAAAGCCATTGGAGTTCAGGTGGTAGGTACTGGAGGCATGATGTCACATTTTCTGAAAGTCTTCAGAGGATGATCCTGCATCAAAGAACAGGTGGGTGACATGAAAGTGCATGAATGTGTTAAATTCAATGAGAAATGCTTCATCTGTCTTCAACTGGAACAATGCTGCCCGATATTGTGAGAAGATGCTGTGGACTTCTGCATCCCGTGTGATGAGGAAGGCACCCCTTAGCTGGGAATATTGTACCAAAGTTTCAAAAGTGGAATTTTGGTATCTATCCCCCAGGAATGTTTCAGTGTAGTTTGAGTGGGGCACCTTCAACAGAGAATTGAGAATGTTGCCTGTAACCAAAGGATCACTCCTTCCATAACCTGACAACATTTGGAACCTTAAGCAAAATGATGGACTTAATCAAGAAGGTTCATAATAGATTCTGTCTATCTCCCCCCCCCCCCCCCCTCTCTCTCTCTCTCTCTCTTTTTCTCTCTCTCTCTCTCTCCTCTTTCTCCTTTTTCTCTCTTCCCCCACCCACCGAAAATGTGAAGACGTCTATGAATTTTGCTGCACAGATATGATCTCGGGTTAGAACTCTTCGCATCTCCTTCGTTCTCTTTGCCTGTACCAGGCACCCTTACTGTTTTTGTCCCTGTTCTTGCTAAGTGTTATTATGATTTTCTTTGGTATTTTTCATAATAAAGCTATTCTTTCTTTTACTCACAAAACCCTTGGCAACTGGCTCCTTCATTTTTTTTTAGTGGACTACATTTTATTTGAAATGTGATAACTGCATATTAAAAATAAACAAAAATATATGTTGCAATTAACTGCGATGGGGTTAAATAGAGGGGACTCAATTTCCTCCTCCTCATGTGATGGTAACAGCATCCTAGATAAAACCTTCAGAGGAACAAAACAAAATTGTGAGAAAATGACCCGGCGGGTCCTGTTCCAGAGATATGCTTCCTCAGGGATTTGCGTGGGCTCTGACTGTTCCTAATCTGTGTAATTAATCGTGATTTGAGAAACCAAACGCAGTCTCGTAAAGTTTGCACATTCCAGTGGTTCAGTTTGACAAGGCAGACAAAAATGAAAGAAGAATTGAAATGAAGTTGGTGAAGGGGCAAGATAAATACTGGATCCAAGTTATATCCAGTACAATTGATAATGTTGAACCAGGTTGTTGAGGAGGTTAAAGGAAACAGTCAATGGTTTTTGGTTTGATAAATGGCATGATTAATTGTTTCAGAGCAGCCAACAATAAGTACAACCTTGGGCTGAGTCAAGAGTGTCAACTCTGTGCATTAAACCCATCATATGGAAACTGTACAATACTCCGATCATAGCAACAACTCTGGAATCATTCAAGAGGCAGTTGAATGTTTCTGCAACAGAATGTAAAACCTAGTAGGAGAGTTGATTACTCAAAGACGCAAACTAAAGATCATTATTTTAAGAAAAAATAAAGATGGGTGGGATGTACGATCTGAAATTGAGTGCTAGAAAAGGGTGGTGTATGTCAGTTGAGCAGTGATTTCCACAGTCAAATGGAATACTTACTGAAGGAAACAGTTACAGAGTGACAGCAATAGAGCAGGAATTGCTTTTTGAGTGCTAGCATAGGAATAATGCAGTAAATTGTCTTCTTTGATCAGAGAGATACTTCACAGCCAAAAGCAGACTTTTTGAATTTGCTGATTTCAAATATATAGCAGCAGTGGAAACTGGCGTTGCAATTCCTGTGGAACGGGATGGACGTCTGATCCACTTCAGTGCCTCCTACTGGAAATGCTCAATATTGATGAAGGAGCAAATTGGGAAGGACTGAGATTAAGCCAAGAACTGAATGCCTCTCTGACCTTTGGATATCAAGAGTTAGAGGAAGAGGAAGGATGGGCATAGGACATAAGATAATTGGAGGGACTGCTGATTTTGTATTCCTCTGTGTATCTGGTTGGAGTTCTAGTTTCAAAGTGTGGCGCTGGAAAAGCACAACAGGTGAGGAAGCATCCGAGGAGAAGGAGGATTGACTTTTCGGGCATAAGCCCTTCATCACTCATGTCAAAGATATCAATCTTCCTACTCCTCAGATGCTTCCTCACCTGCTGTGCTTTTTCAGTGCCACACTTTTTGACTCTGATCGCCAGCATCTACAGTCCTCACCATCTCCTGGAGTTCTAGTTTGCATAGCATTTAAGATTCGTTTCCATTGTTATACCAAAGTTGCTTTCAATCCTCAGTACTGTACTGACACTGCATCTCAAGCTTGTGTTTTTTTGGTTGCAAATCTGTGTTCACGCTTTAATTAGTGACAAGGATACTTAAACCAACAGCAAAAATCAACACCTGCGGTCTGTATTTAGATCTTCTTTCACAAGGATTGAACATCTTCCTTTGCTGAGACTCTCACTGTGATGGCACAATTCATGTCACAACATGCAAAAGTATTCGTTGCCAATCACATGGTGTGATTGTTCCATCTGTTCTGTCTATGTTTCTTTTTCTCTCTCTCTCTCTCTCTCTCTCTCTCTCTCTCTCTCTCTCTCTCTCTCTCTCTCTCTCTCTCTCTCTCTT
>NC_057719.1:62444150-62510579 GCF_004010195.1 Chiloscyllium plagiosum
CTCCTCTCTCTCTCCGAGCGAGAGTCAGCATTGCTTGTGGACTTTTCTGTATTTAAACCATGAATTATGACTAGCTGAATCTCGAAGGAAGGTTAATTAGCCCTCCATCCACTGGGTTAACCCAGTTGTGACCACAAGCCACTTGCAGTTATGTAGTATCTGGAAAAGAAGAATGTGCAGGGATATGAGGAGAGATAGGAGGAATGTCGTAAGGTTATTTCAGAATAGTGGCTCTTCCCATGCTGTAACGGTTCTGAGAGTCTCTGACTTTTATATTGTGAAACATACGTTTATATTTGTTTGCTTAGTTCCAGGTTTTTAATGTTTTAATTTGTTTTTCTGGAACCTTTATTTGTCTCCTTTCCTTGTGCCCTCAATTGGTATTGTCTCTGCCTTTGCCCCATAATGTTTTTTTTAAACCTGGCATCCTATTCTGCTCATTTGCTCTCCCTTTGGAGTGCTCTTTTCCATTTCAGGTGATTTGTGTTGGGTGTTATTTCATGTGGCTTGTCAAGTTGGAAGCCACGAATACCTGTTATTTTTAATCCTCTAACATAAATTTAACCATCACTTTTGACAAAAGGTGGCACTGTATTTTCGCGGATTATGATCAAACCTCGATAATGTTGGGTAATCAGACTCATTTCCATTTATCTCATTAGCTTGCGAATGTGGAAGTGAGTTACCGCTACAATGTGCTTACCCTTTTGACCCACCTGTTTGTAAAATCACTGTCGCGTTCCAGGCAGCATGTTATTGCACGGCGTGCTAAATTGTACACTAACTAAGTGAATCGGTATCTCCTTGTTGATTCAAAGCTGCTGCTTATCAGCAATTGCCGCATTTAAAAACAAAAATTATCACTGTAATATTTATCAGCATAGTGCACTCAAATTACTAGATATCTGACCGTACCACTGGGGATGTCACAACATTGAGAGAGTTGACCTCATTCCAAACAGGTCAATAACAATTTATTTTGTGTTTTTAATCTCATTGACAAATTATATGTAGATTCTCCCCTTCACTGTACCAATGTACACTGCCTCACGTTTATCTAAATTGCAATCCACCCTCCTTCACTTGGAATAGAAGGCTAACAGAGTGGTTACAGCACCAAAGGAGTCTATTTGGACCATCGAGACCATTCCAGCTCCCTGCAGAAGAAGTGGAACTCAGCTGACTCTCCCACCCTGCTGGAAGGAAGCCTGCAGTTTTGTTGTTCTCGAGCACTGACTAAATTCTCTGTTGCAAGGCAGAGGTGAATCTGCCTTCACCACTACTTCAAGCCATGCATCCTGGACCCTCATCACTGGATTTGATTTTTTTTTTGTTTTAGTTTAGTCTTTGATTCTTTTCAAATCATCTAAAATTATATTTTTTTGTTTTGTTCCTCACTCTCCGATTGATGGGAAACATTTCTCTTTAGTTACTCTGTCTTGATCCACATACTTTGGAATCCTCTCAACCTTGCCTTTTCTAAGTACACATTCACCCTCCTGTTCCTATTGTCGTGTTTTTGCAGCTCAAACTGAAATTGGGTTCCATGGTACAAAACAACCTCATTGAGAAAGTTGAGCGCCTTACTGATTTGGTGGGTGTTTCGGGTGTACATTGAAGTGGTTCATTGAGCATGCAGTCTTTAATGAAGGAAACTTAGGTTTGTCAAGAGTGAGTGTTCCTCATGATTGTTGTCATATGACTGCAGTAAATTATTGCATTTCAATCCATTTATTGATGGTGGGAGATCGAGCCCAATGTGAGAAGAACGAGCCCAGCACAATGGTGACATGGAGAGCAGACAGCTGAAGGTCTTCTGGACAGCAGGCCAAAGCAGAAGATGGATCTTTGTAGGGTGTGAGAGCCAAGCTTGGCGAAGCACTTTTAGACTGTTGAACTTTTTATTTATTTTTCTACTTAATACTAAGAAGGACTGTGATGTTTAACTTTTAATTTTATTTTGTTTGTTTTGCGACAATGTATCCAGAATTTGGTACCGAGGTACCTTTGTACCAAAGATGGTACCTTGAATGGTGACATTAGACATTGGACGGTTTTCACTGTACTTTTACTTCAGTACTTGAGTACACATGACAATAAAATCTAATTCTAATTCTTCGTTTATGCAAAAAGTAGTTTAAAAAATTGCATTATCATGTGCATTTTGAGTTACCCAATATATATGTAATTGTTCTCATGCATTAGCAATTTGTTGTCTCATCAACCTCGACTTAAGTATTGCACATACAGTCCTTAAATCATGCTAGTCTCTTCATGGTATGTGCATCTTGTTGTGTTTGGCTGTTCATTGAATAATCTTATTCTCCAAGGTGAGTGATTCTCCTTACCGTTTGTTGTTTCCATAGAACCCGTTGTTTCTCCAATGCTATGCCTGTCTGGGTCTAATGGTTGATCTGTGGAAGAGGTGCATTCACTTCTTTCTGACCAGCTTCCTACAGTTGAGGAATACCTTCTCATGTTGGGCACATGTCCCTGAAGTTGCAATGGTATATCTGATCGTTCACTTCCACGATGTATGATCGAGGTGATAACTGCTTTGCACAGGTTCCAGGTTGCCACTTGGGCTGGCTTTTGTTGAGGATGTTGAAGGTTTGTACCCTGACAAGGTGTCCAGTGCTCAGCTCCGACAATGGTTTGTCTGTTTTGTCGATATGAAATTTGGCTTTCTGCCGTTCGACCTTGGTTTTGTTCCTTATGCTCGACTGTCTTTCTCGATCTAGGCACAACAACTTTCTATTGGTGTTGGTGCCCTGGAGGAAAATGCAACCAGTTTTCCTTGCTACATTAGGGTTACTCCTAGCCCTGCCTCACTGGGGTCATGCTGTAGGGTGACTTCTTCCCTAACATTGTAGTATTTCCAGACTGGCATTGCTGTCGATGCTTTATTCTAGTGAGCGCTGCTTCTATTCTCTCTTCTAGTACTACTGCATGTCTTTGACTGTGAGTTGATCTAATGGTTCGCACTGCACCGACAAATTAGACAAGAATTTTGCCCTCTTGTTGACAAGTTCAACAATTGTTTTATTGCTTTTACAATCACTGGTCACTATGTTGCTGCTATAGCTCTCAGGATCTGGGGAAAGGCATTTTACTGTCAGTACATGATTTATGTACTTGAGTTCAGGCATCTTAAATTGTGTTTTGTTCCTGCTCAGCTTCAGGTTCACCTAGCACACTCTGAGAAGTTGCAGTAGGTTTTAATCATGATCAACAGTGGCTTCTTCCATTGTGTTTATGCATCCATAAACGAGCAGGCAATCACTGGAGCTTCCACTCCAAGTGGATCACTAACCATCTCATGTCGTCTGCTTTGACATTCTTCCAGAGCAGTGGGAATACTAAACAGCACATGCTACCATCTGTATCTCCCAAAAGGTGTCCAGAATGTGGTTGGGACATGCTACTGTAATATATCTTCATTCAGTCAATGGTTTAATGTCCATTATATTGTCTATCCCTCGTGACCCTTGAGGAGGTGGTGATGAGCTGCCTACTCCAAGCACTGCAGTCTTGTACGTGACTTCTTGTGGAAAGAAGGGAGAAAATGTTACATGAGCATGATCAATGAACATGGGAGCAGTTATCCCCGACTTCAACCAGGAAAAAGCAGAAAAGTTTGTCATTTTCACATGTGAAAATATACTGTGTCATTCTGTTCAGCCAAGATCATGTGACATTGTAATGAGCAATGATCAAGTCCTGTGAAGCGGTAGATGACATATCTGAACTGCATATTGTCAACCTTCCATCAAACAGGATAACAACTTGGATGCAGCAAATATCAGAAAAATGGCACACTCAACCGTACAACAAATGATACTTAGCCATCCATGATTACAGACAGCATGTCATAGAGTGAATTTATACAGTTAAGTTGCAATAACTGCATAAGTACTTGATCTAGCTGTGCTGTACATCTTATCAAAGTATTCTCTACCTGTGCAGGGACACTGTCTAGATATATCCTTGTACGTGTTATTGGAAAAGAATTCCTGTTCTTTAAAGGGAAAACTGAGAATTTGCTATATTGCACAGATTTCAGACGAGACAATGTATCTTTTAAGATAGTTTTATGGCATCAAACATGTCATTCCAGTATAAAGGCACCCAGCTCACTTTCAGCGATTGTGTGATGGAATCCATGTAGATGTTCAATCATCATCAATACTCACAGGTGAGATGCTGGAAGACTGGAGGTTGGCTAACGTGGTGCCACTGTTTAAGAAGGGTAGTAAGGCCAAATCAGGGGACGACAGACCAATGAGCCTGACGTCGGTGGTGGGCAAGTTGTTGGAGGGAATCCTGAGGAACAGGATGTACATGTATTTGGAAAGGCAAGGACTGAGTAGGGATAGTCAACAAGGCTTTGTGCGTGGGAAATCCCATCTCACAAACTTGATTGAGTTTTTTGAAGAAGTAACAAAGAGGATTGATGAAGGCAGAGCAGTAGATGTCATCTATATGGACTTCGGTAAGGCATTCGACAAGGTTCCCCATGGAAGACTGATTAGTAAGGTTAGATCTCAAAGAATACAGGGAGAACTAGCCCTTTGGATACAGAACTGGCTCAAAGGTAGAAGACAGAGGGTGGTGTAGTGGTGGAAGGTTGTTTTTCAGACTGGAGACCTGTGACCAGTGGAGTGCCACAAGGATCGGTGCTGGATCCTCTACTTTTTGTCATTTACATAAATGATTTGGATGCGAGCATAAGAGGTACAGTTAGTAAGTTTGCAGATGTCACCAAAATTGGAGGTGTTGTTGATAATGAGGAGGATGGTCTCGGGCTACAACTTGAAATTGGGCAGAACAATGGAAGATGGAATTTAGTTTTGATAAGTATGAGGTGATGCATTTTGGGAATTCTAATAAGGGAAGGATATCCAAAATGATTGGTAGGTCCTTGGGGAATACTGAGGAATAAAGGGACCTTGGTGTACAAGTCCATAGATCCCTGAAGGTGTCAGCATGGGTAGACAGGGTGGTGAAGAAGGCATAGTGGATGCTTGCTGAAAATGTGTTGCTGGAAAAGCACATGCATTCCTGAAGAAGGGCTCATGCCCGAAACGTCGATTCTCCTTGCTGAACAAAGAGACCTTGGGGTGCCAGTTCATAGCTCCTTGAAAGTGGAGTCACAGGTAGATAGGATAGTGAAGAAGGCGTTTGGTGTGCTTTCCTTTATTGGTCAGAGTATTGAATACAGGAGTTGGGAGGTCATGTTGTGGCTGTACAGGACATTGGTTAGGCCACTTTTGGAATATTGCTTGCAATTCTGGTCTCCTTCCGATTGGAAAGATGTGAGACCTGAAAGGGTTCAGAAAAGATTTACAAGGATGTTGCCAAGGTTGGAGGATTTGAGCTACGAGGAGTGGCTGAACAGGCTGGGGCTGTTTTCCCTGGAGCGTCGGGGGCTGAGAGGTGACCTTTATAGAGGTTTACAAAATTATGAGGGGCATGGATAGGGTAGATAGAAAAAGCCTTTTCCCTGGGGTCGGGGAGTCCAGACTTAGAGGGCATAGGTTTACAGTGAGAGGGGAAAGAAAATAAAGGGACCTGAGGGGCAACCTTTTCACACAGAGCATGTTACGTGTATGGAATGAGCTGCCAGAGGATGTAGTGGAGGCTGGTACAATTGCAACATTTAAGAGGCATTTGGATGGGTATATGAATAGGAAGGGTTTGGAGGGATATGGATACGGCAAATGGGACTAGATTGGGTTGAGATATCTGGTCGGCATGGACGGTTTGGACCGAATGGTCTGTTTCCATGCTGTACATCCCTATGTCTCTAAGGCTCTAGAATTAATTAGATATGTATGATATAGAGTAACATCAATAAACATGAAACCTCAAATACATATTAAAACAAAATGCAGTGAATGCTAGAAAAATGCGATACTACAGAAATTGAACTGGTTAGTTTATTAAATATTAAGACCACCGTGTCAACAAGAACCTGATCCCTGTTTAATATATTATGTGAGCTAAATATTGGACAGCCCTCAGCGTGTGGTATACTGGTAATGGTATTGGCCTTACAAAATCATGCCACTGTGATACATTGAAATTCTTAATCCCAGCAACCATTCTCACAAGACATTTGTGCATCCTGTTCAATGCCTGCCTTCAATAAAAGGCAGGACACACAATTCTACAAATTATTCCAGTTGAGGGCGAATTAATATATTTCTGAGCTTTCTTCATATTTTCCTCACTTTGGTGTTCTGTCCCCTTCTTTTTTTAATCAAGCCAAGCATCCAGTGTGCCATGTTAGCCACTTTCTCAACCTTGTTTGTGAATTTGTACACCTTTATGTTTGGTTTCTCTGTTTCTGCACCCTCATCAGAATTGAATCTTTGATATCTTACAACTTTTTTAAATTTTTCACAACTGTATTCCTTTATACTAGTTTGTTCGAAATTATATCTGCTATCTGTCCATCTGTTTCACTAATCCCTGTCCATCTCTTGAAATCTATCTCTCTCCTCCTCATACTTTACTGTACTTTGTGTCATCTACAGATTTTGAAATTATGTCCATACGCGCAAGTCTAAATGATTGACAAATTTCACAAGAAGAACTGGGCCTCGGACCAAGCACCGGGGAATCCTGCTCTATGTCTTCCCCCAGTCTGGAGGGCAATTATTCACCACCACACTGTATATTTTGTCACTCAATAAATGACTCATGTTACCATTCTGTTCATTAAAGTTAGATTTCACCTTTCCTGGAAAGCCCCTCACACGGCACTTCATGAAGCATCACTTCTGAGTCCACACAGTTTGCATTTGTCTCTTCACTGTCAACAACACTCCTTGCTTACCTCCATTACTTCATCACAAAGATTTAATCCTAATTTGCCTTTGACAAATCGATGCTAGTTTGTTTCAAGAATCTTTTATTGTCCAAGTGATTTTTTTTTCAAGGACTTGTGTTTCTGAAAGATTTGGCACTGAGGTTATAGGTGCTGGATTTATCCTTACAACCTTGTCTGAAAAAAAGCATATAATATTTGCACGTCTCTGGTACTTGTGTACCAGCTCCATATCTAAGAATGGCTAGATTATTGTCAATGCCCTTTACTAATGTTCCTTAACGTCAGATGCATGCCACTCACTCTGGTAATTGATCAGCTTTAATTACACCCAGATTTTTGAAGAACGTTGTTAATAATAAGCAACAATTATCCGTGGAGAGAAAAACAGAGTTTACACACCATTTCTCTGAATTCTTCTATCCTTTGGATAAAAAAGTTACAGACCTGAAACATTAACTCTCCTTGTCTCTCCACAAATGCTTCCTTATCTGGTGACTATTTCAAACTTTTTTTTGTTGTTATTTCATTTTCTTCACTACTTGCTAATTCCCTTAGACTTTGGCAGTATCTTTGTTCCTTGGTCAAAGCTGATTTTTAAAAAAAAATCATTTAGCACTTCAGCCTCCTTTTAGGTCCCGAATTGGATTCCCCAGCTACCTTTTTTGAACCTTTTTCCTGCTTATGCACTTTAACGCTAATGCTAATGTATTCCGTCTTGATTTCTTTCCTTCACCTTTTTTCACATCCTCTCTGAACTTTCTTCATCCAGTCAGGTTCTCACTTGTGCTATCAGTCTTGCGTTTGCCAGAAACACCTCTTGTTTTTCTGTTTCATTGATCCCTGATCTCTTTTACTACCTCGGGAGTGCTTTCTGGCTTTGCTTTGCCTTTCTCATTTTGTAAATAATAATTTAAATAATCTCTTTTTAAAGGCAGTCCATTGTCCAGCTGTATTTACCTTCCAGTCTTCCATTCCAACTTAGCCATTCGTAACCTTTTGAAATTAGCCGTTCTCAGACTGAAGTATTTTTAGTGTTGGTTTCTGATTGATTTTTCTTTAGTTGTTCTAAATGTTGTGATACTGTGATCACAGTAATCTAAATTACCACCTGCTTGATCCATTCTGCCCTTAGAATGTGATCCAGCAATGTCTCCTTGTTGGTTCAGAAGTTTGCTGGCGAGGAAAACTCTCCTGAAGATAATTGAGAAATGCTTATCACGAATAAGACTAAGATAATAAACATCTCTGTCTCCACCTCTATCATCTCGAGATTGTTCTTCTCTAACCTCTGAGTAATCTCCCCCATAAATTCGCTCCTTATCTGACTTGCTTGGATGATGCCTGTCTTGAAGGCTATCAATCTACTCAATGCAGTTCCGAGGATCACATCAGACATTTTAGTCATATTGAATTTAGCATTTTCCCTGTTAGTTATTAATTGTGTGAACAACAAAGAGATTGAATCAGGAATGAAAGGTAACCATTCTTTCACAGAAATATTGCCTTTATTATTGTCAATCCTTTCAAGTCACTTTGTCATGAATACATCAGAATCGATCCAATTTAAAATATCTCAAAATTAAACTTTATTAAGTGCATTCTGAGTGTGCAAATGAATGCTTTGTAAAATAAAAGATAAAAATTCAATTACCTCGAACAAAAAATCAATAGAAGGCACAGTCTATTCTTTCAAAATCCGTATAGGCTCACTCAAAAAGCTTTTGTGTTCCTTTCATGACCATCATAGCAATTCAATGGAACTTGCGTGGCAATTTCCTCCTGTTGCTAGTATCATGCTAACTTGTCTCCATTTGAATGTGTCTTTTTTGCTGCATATTTTGAAGTAAAGCTGGTTCTAGTCTGCTTTGTTGCTTACTTTCTTGGGCAGATGCCAGGATGTATCGATTGTGAGCCAGGTGCCCCTAAGACATAAAATCCATTAAATTTCTTTGTAAGATAACTCTTAGTGACCTAATTAAGATCATAAGACAATAAGAAGTAGAGTTATAGAGTCATATAGCATGAAAACAGACCCTTCAGTCCTATGTCCATGCCGACTATACTCCCAAACTAAATTATTCCCATCTGCCTGCACTTGGCCCATATTCCTCCAAACATTTCTTATTCATGTACTTATCCAAATGTCTTTTAAACATTGTCACTGTACCCACATCCACCACTTCCCCTAGAAGTTCATTCCACACATAAACGAATGCTCCTCAGTTCCCTTGTAAATCTTTCTGCTCTCACCTTTAAAGCATGCCTCTTAGTCTTGAAATCCCCCACCCTAGGGAAAAGACACCTGCCATTCACCTTATATATGCCCCTCATGATTTTATAAACCTCCTTTCAGGTCACCTCTCAGCCTCCTATGCTCCAGTGAAAAAATGTCCCAGCCCTTTCCTTATTACTCAAATCCTCATTCCTGGGCACCATCCTGGGATGCAAGTCTCTTCTGAACCATCTCCAGGTTAATAGTATCCTTCCTACAGCAGGGAGCTGTAGTAGGAACAGTTGAAGACTGCTCTGCCAATCAATTTGATCATAGCCAAATTAATATTCCTCATGTGCACTTGGTTGCCTTTTCCCCAGAACGCATGATTTTCCGACTGGATAAGAATTTATCGACCTCAGCCTTATATACAAGCATTCTGGTTCCACAGTTCCTTGTGGCAAGCAGTCCTACAGGCACTCAACCCTCTGAGTGAAAAAATACCCCCCCCCCCCAGTTATGGTCTGAATATTTGTAGGTTCTTGAGGCAAGTTTACTTCATCTGGATTCATCCGCAGACTTTCTATGGCAATTTATGTAAATGATTTATTATATCTATTTTTGTTTCTTACAAAGTGTATTTGCTGTTAAATAATGAATCAAATCTTGAACCCTCAGTCTATGTCAAACCTAAACTTCAAGCCACCTGTCTCTCCATCTTGCCTGCTTATCTTTGTTGATCCTTATGTTTGTTATGCATGACTAATTTCAATTCTCCTTTTGTATATTTTGGCAGGGAGTTAGTTCCTAGTTATGCTTGTTGCTTAAATTCCCCAAAGCTCACTTGACAGCTCATAATTTGCTCTTGTTTATAATTTATGGCCTTTGGGTATTTTGATTTCAAATTTAACTATGAACAGATCACTGGAACCCATCTGCTAGTTACTAAGTGCTTTTGCTGGACTATTTAAAATTCTAAAAAGAAGAATTTTCTGACTTATTCGAAGATTGATTATAAAGTTGTTTGTGCTTTAGATCATCATTTCCCATTGTTTGGTCTTGTCCTGTGGATATTACTGCAGTCAGAAGAGGGAAAAAAGGGTCAGACACACACAAAGCCCTTCTGGATGTGTTTTTCAGTATCTAGCAGCCACAATAGAAAGTGTCTATTGTATTCGCTGCACCCAGTGTGGCTGACTCTACATTGGAGAAACTAAACGCAGACTCGGTGACCGCTATGCGAAGCACCTCCGGTCTGTGTGCAAGCATGACATCGATTTCCCCATTTCTGGTCATTATAACACTGTGTCCTGCTCGCATGCTCACTTGTCTGTCCTCGGTCAGAGCCAAAAAACTGCTGATGCTGGAATCCAAAGTAGACAGGCAGGATGCTGCAAGAACACAGTAGGCCAGGTAGAAACAGAAGGTGGTGAAGTTGACATTTTGGTTGTAACCCTTCAGGACTGAGGGTGAGTGTAGGTGGAGCTGCAGATAAAAGGGGAGGTGGGGGCAGGATGGTGAAGTGGGGATAGGTGAAGACAGGCAGAGGGTCTGACTTGGCTGGTCAATGAGAGGAGTGATAGCTGTCCTTGGCATGCTACAATGATCTAGTGAATCACAATATAAACTGAATGAACAATACCTCATCTTCAGATTTAACTTAATATAGAATTCAACCACTTCAGACTGTGAACCCGCACTCGTTCTTTCCAGTTCTTTTAGCTTTACTTGTTGCATTCTCTATCACCATCTCCACCCCCACACCCCGTGGAACTGTCTGTTCTTTGCCATTTTGGCAGTTCGACACATCATTGTTCTGTCATTCTCACATTCCGATCACTTATCCTGTATTATCGGCAGCATTTCTCCTCCAACACTCCTCCACTCCCACTGTAGCATGAATGCTGCCCCCTCCCCACTTCACATCAGCTCTGATGACGAGTCATCTAGACTTGAGACGGGAGCTTGCTCTTTCTCCCCGGATGCTGCCTGACCCGCTGTGATTTCCAACATGTTTTTCTTTTCCAACAACCACTGGGCTCACTGTATCTGCTCATGATCTCCAGGACTGCATCTTTAAGTGGGACATGAAATGGATGTAGGTCTTCTGCCCGCATAATTCTGCTGCTAGAGAGAAACATGCATTTGTGATAGTATAGTGAGATATTTGTGAACGCTGTGACTTAAAGGCTTCTGCTCAAACCAGGTGCTTGCAGGCAAGGATACAGCAATAGACCTGCCCTTTAGAATGCGGCATGGTGTGGAGTGCTGGAGAGGGAACACAAAACAGGACAGTCTTCTGGAAGAAGGAGGACGAGGCCATATAGATCCACAAGAAATGGAGTATGCACTCTCTGCGCTTGAATGTGAAATCTGATGCTCGCCACAACAGCAAACGCAAAGCAGGTAAAGTACAAAAAGGCCAGCGTGTGTGAAGGAGACCGTGGCATTGAAACTTTACACATGTGAATCCTTCAGGTTGGAGCATCTTGCAGTTTGCTGTCCATTCTTTTGTGCAGGAGATCATTGACACTCTGTATTCAAAGGTTTGACTGTGTTTAATTGTATCTTAATGGAGCAAGTACAGATGGATTAAGGGCACAGATTCTCATAGATTCTGATTTCCTTATTGTATGGAACACCATTGATTACCTGCTCGTTACTTTGTAGGCACGAGCTGATAATTCCATACTGGAAGTGAAATGGTTGTGTGCCCAGCTGGTGTGTGATCCTTGCCAGTGGATAATAAAGGTCAATTCAATGTCTGCTAGACCAGTTATGCTGTTGGTACTCTGCATTAGTCCATTGAGTCGACTGCATTTCTGTCACCATGACACATCAGATGTTTTGTCAAGGTAGCAGGGGCTATGTGCTGACCCAATCATTCATGACTCTGGAACACAATCCATGCACAAGTGGGCAAGTGCATAGATTGAAAGCTGTGTTCCCACATGAAATGTGACAGAGCAGGACATTGATGGATTGTCAGTGGAGCCAGAAATGTACCAACACAGCTCTGAAGTATTGGGTGTAATGGATGTGAATATTCATGCTGGTCTGTCATATACTGCACATTGCTCATGAAGAGGTGGATTACGTGGTACAGTAATCCTGAAGTGTGAGCAAGAGGAGGGTGAGAATAGGTAATGCTGGTTACCCTTTGTTGTCATCTTAGTTCTCTGAAGTAATGTCACTGTTCTGTCTCGCCCTCTGACCTGTGCCATGCTTATCCCTTGCCTTGGCAGAAGCTCATTCATGCTTGATATCTCACTGTGTATTAATCCCATCTCAAATCTGTCCTTGAGCGTACCCAATGTTCTAGCATCTGAGCTAGATCAGAACTCAAATAAAATTGATGGACAAAATGTCATGACCATGTTTAGAGCAGCTAGGAATATCCACTGCACAATGGTTGTTCAATTATATCCTTGTGAAGCTCTGCTATACAGTATCACAATGGAACATACCTAAATGCTCGAAATGGATCGTGTGTTCAGACATTAGTCCACAGCAGATGATGTGATAGAAAATTAAGATTACATTGAGAATGGTCAAGATGGGAATTTAATGCCCAGTTACTCTGGGATCACTGCAAAGTTTTGACTCCTGAATACCATCGCTATTTCCTGCTGTATTCATTCTCCAGTTCACTTAACAGGTATGATGTGTTTTTAAAAAGTGGAACAATGCATCTTTCATGGGGACGTAGATGAACATCATCAAAGAAGCAATGTTACTGTGTGGCATCTGTTGTAAAACTGACACTTGAGGGTTAATGAGGGACAATCGTGCAATTATTATTTGAGAATCTTGCAGCAGATTCCGAATAAACCTTGGAATACTTTCAATCCTGTGAACATCCAGTTAAAAAAACATGCAGAAAATATATTGAGCTGAGAAATGAATGATTTTAAAGAAATATATTAACCTCCGTTCTGGATGCAGCTTGACACACTTCCAGATAACAGGCAAGTAGGAATTTAATTTTCTTTATCGTTTTCAGCTGGTCACCTTTCGTATGTTAGTTTAATCACTGGAAAGGGACGAGAGGCAAGTTGACTATCTTCAGTGTTCTTCTGAAGCACACTATGAATTTAGGTCAAACAACAAAAATATCAGCCAAGTCTTTTTCAAAGAATGTGTAGCCTGCTTCAGTTTGGCATCTTCTGGAAGCTAGCAACAGATCTTTATTCACTGTTAGTTGTGTTATGAAGATGTTGGTGAACTATACCTTTAAGAAAGTTAAAGGCTAACAGTGACATCACCAAGTGTTCTGAATAAGACACAACGTAACATTTCCTCCAGCTACTGGAGTAGCTCGTTGCCTGGAAACAACAAAAACAGATTTGAATTAGGCCAATCAGTTTAAATTATTCCCCCAAAAAGTACCAATTTCCAATCAAGTTTGAATTGAGCAAATGGACAATCTTAAAAGCCAACGACACCCCAGAGCATCTGATTATATCCGTCCGGGGGGAAATTGAACAGTTGAGAGGAGAACTGCCAAGCCTTAGCATGTATACAGACTGCCTGAAAAATAGCTCTCTTTAAAGTACCTTTTTGACCAGTAACCTGTGAAGCATAATCCCTAAGAAGAAAAGAAGACACAGGAAGATCAAATAGAAGAACTGAAAGCTCCCTGGTTTTGAGATAAGAAATCTTGTTTTCTAAATCTTAAATGAGAGTTTTATCGGACCAGTATTAGAGAAAGGAAGGTAACAGACAGGTAAGAGGAAGGAATTGTAAATAGTTGTTAGTCAATTATTCTCTGTTATACGTTAAGAAATAAAGTTGTTAATTTTTACTTTAAATAGTCCTTGGCCACTCAAATGTTTACAGACTACTGCATGGGATAAATCTTTTCTGTGTTGCTGGTTTTAAGTTAAGCAGAAGGGTTACCCCATGTTGTAACACTTGGATAAATGTTTTGTGAGAAGTTGAGACTAAATTTGCACAGTAGAGAACAAGCAGAATAACTCTTGCAGGTAAATAAGGATAAGTTTATTCACATAACAAAACGTTATAGTTTCCAATTCTGCGACGGTAGCCAATCAAATAATGTTTAGTTAATGATCAGAGCAAGTGTGGAGTGTCTGGAAGAATGTTGATGCAAATATCACCATAGAGAAGATGAAAGAGATGAGAAGGACATTTGGCTTATTGGAAAACATCTCACTGTTCATCAGTAGCTCAAGCAAGACGTTTTACTAAGTTTTGTTTGAGCTTAGATTAGATTCCGTACAGTATGGAAACAGACCCTTCAGCCAAACAAGTCCATACCGACACTCCGAAGAGTAACCCACCCAGACCCGTTCTCCTACCCGATATTCACCTCTGACTAATGCACCTTACACTATGGGCAGTTTCTCATGGCCAATTCACCTGACCTGTGCATCTTTCGATTATGGGATGAAACTGGAGCACCTGGAGAAAACCCACGCAGACACTGGGAGAATGTGCAAACTCCACATAGACAGTTGCCGAGACAGGAATCGAACCCAGGTCCCTGGCACTGTGAGGCAGCGGTGCTAACCACTGAGTCACCATGCCACCTCACCTTTTTAAAGGTGGGAAGACAGTTCCAAACTCAAGTGGGGGAGATTGGGGCGAAGTCATGAGGCAATCTCATTCTCAAAAGCCAGTATAGAGGAAGCACAAAGAGTGAGAAGGAAAGAGGCTTCAGAAAGTAATATAATATACTACAGGGTACAAAGGGAAAGCTGTGGGGAACAGAGATACCAAAATTGTACTCTCATTTTGGGGTCTGTTTAATAAAAATAAGTTATTTAGACCAAAAAACAATAAGACATCAGAGCAGAAGTTTGCCATTGCATCTCCTCTGCCATTCTAAGAGATTATGGATGATCTGAAAGTCTTCAACTCCGCTTTGTTGCCTTCTTCCCCTGTATCTTTCATTTTCTTAATGATTAATAATCTGTCTGTCTCAGCCTCGAGTATGCTTAATACCCATCCTCTTTAGCCCCTTTGGCAAAGAAATCCACAGATTCATCACCTTTTGAGAGAAGAAATTTCTCTTCAGTTCTGTCCTGACTGGGTAATCACTCATTTTGAGATCATGCCATCTTGTCCGAGACTGTCCAACAAGGGGAAGCGACGTTTCAACATCATGTCCTGTTAAGTACTCTAAGAATCTTGTATGTTTCAATAAGGTCATTGTAATAAACTCAAGTGACTACACGTCCAACTTACTCAACCTCTCCCCATAAGAAAGTCCCTCCATACCCGGTATTAACCTCATGAGCACTCTCTGCACATCCTGCAATGTCAGTGCATCTCCCTTTAGATATGGGGATCCAAATCATTCACACTATTCTAGGATTGATCTAACTTTTGTCTTCTAAAGTTTCAGCAAGACTGCCTTTTTCCCCGATTTCCTTTGGAACTAACTAATTTTCCCTATTACCTGCTGAACTTTCTGATTCATGTCATTATATTCCAAAGAAGTAAATGGACAATGACAGCTATTCAAAACAAACTGCTCCGAATTGATAAAATTACTTTGAAATATTGTTCCTTGAATTCTCCCTTTGTCTTCATTTGATGTAAGGGAAGCTTAACCAATGGCATGATATTCGTTCTTAGAGGTAGTTCTAAGATTCTCACTTTTAAGACTGACTTCAAGACCAGGCATTTGCAACAGCAACAATATGTGATGGATGGCAGTTATAGGAAGGGGGGGAAAGTCTCGGACACAGTCACAGGGCTGGGTTAACTCCAGGAAAGGTAAGAGAGGTAGGCAGCTAGTGTAGGAGCCTTCTGTGGCTATCCCCATTTCAAATAACTGTGCTATTTTGGAAAATGTAGGGGGTGATGGATTGTCAGGGGAACGTAGCACAAACAGCCAGGTTTCTGGTATTGAGACTGGCTCTAGTACAATGAGGGGTACGTCAGGTTCCAAGAGATCAATTGTGTTAGGGGATTCTCTAGTCTGAGGTACAGACAGACGTTTCTGTGACCAACAGTGAAAAATCAGAATGGTGTGTTGCTTTCATGGTGCCAGGATCAAGGATTTCTCAGAGAGGGTGCAAATTGTTCTCAAGGGGGAGAGGGGACAGCAAGAGGTCATTGTACACATTGGAACCAACGACCTAGAAAGGGAAAAGGTTGAGATTCTGAAGGGAGATTACAGAGAGTTAGGCAAGAATTTAAAAAGTAGGTCCTCGAGATTAGTACTATCTGGATTACTCCTGGTGCTACAAGCTAGTGAGGGAAGGAATAGGAGGATAGAGCAGATGAATGTGTGGCTGAGGAGCTGGTGTATGGGAGAAGGATTCACATTTTTCAATCATTGGAATCTCTTGGGGTAGAAGTGACCTGTACAAGATGGAAGGATTGCACATAAATTGAAGGGGACTAATATACTGGCAGGGAAACTTGCTAGAACTGCTCAGGAGGATTGAAACTAGTAAGGTGGGGGTTGGGAGCCAGAGGGATGGTGAGGAAAGGGCTCAATCTGAGACTGGTACAGTTGAGAACGGAAGCGAGTCAAAAAATCAGGGTAGGCAGGGACAAAGTAGGACGAATAAATTAAACTGCATTTAGAAGGAAATTGAGAAACAAACTTGTAAGGAGATCTCAGCTATCTGTAAGAATAATAGGGTGGTTATGGTAGGGGATTTTAACTTTCCAAACATAGACTGGGACTGCCATAGTGTTAAGGGTTTGGATGAAGAGGAATTTGTTAAGTGTGTACAAGACAATGTTCTGATTCAGTATGTGGATGTACTTACTAGAGAAGGTGCAAAACTTGACCTACTCTTGGGGGAAAAAAGGCAGGGCAGGTGACTGAGGTGTCAGTGGGGGAGCACTTTGGGGCCAGCGACCATAATTCTATTAGATTTAAAATAGTGATGGAAAAAGACAGACCAGATCTAAAAGTTGATGTTCTAAATTGGAGAAAGACCAATTTTGACGGTATTAGGCAAGAACTTTCGGAAGTTGATCGGGGGCAGATGTTCGCAGGTAAAGCGACGGGTGGAAAATGGGAAGCCTTCAGAAATGAGATCACGAGAATCCAGAGAAAGTATATTCCTGTCAGGGTGAAAGGAAAGGCTGGTAGGTATAGGGAATGCTGGATGACTAAAAAAATTGAGGGTTTGGTTAAGAAAAAGAAGGAAGCATATATAAGGTATAGCCAGGATAGATCGGGTGAATCCTTCGAAGAGTATAAAGGCAGTAGGCGTATAATTAAGAGGGAGGGCAAAATGGGAAATGAAATAGCTTTGGCAAATAGAATTAAGCAGAATCCAAAGGGTATTTACAAATACATTTGGGACAAAAGGGTAACAAGGGATAGAATAGGCCCCCTCATCATTTGTGTGGAGCCACAGAAAATGTGGGAGTTACTAAACAAATATTTTGTATCAGTATTTACTGTGGAAAAGAATATGGAAGATATAGAAAGTAGCGAAATAGATGGTGACACCTTGCAAGAAGTCCACATTACAGAGGAGGAAGTGCTGGATGTCTTGAAACGCATAAAGCTGGATAAATCCCCAGAACCTGATCAGATGTTCCCGAGAACTCTGTGGGAAGCTAGAGAAGTGATTGCTGTGCCTCTTGCTGAGATATTTGTATCATCGATAGTCATAGATGAGGTGCCGCAAGACTGGAGGTTGACTAACATGGTGCCACTGTTTAAGAAGGGTTGTAAGGACAAGCCAGGGAACTACCAACCAGTGAGCCTGACCTCATGGTGGGCAAGTTGTTGGAGGGAATCCTGAGGGACAGGATGTACATGTATTTGGAAAGGCAAGGACTGATTAGGGACAGTCAACATGGCTTCTGCGTGGGAAATCATGTCTCACAAACTTGATTAAGTTTTTTGAAGAAATAATAAAGAGGATTGATGAGGGAGGAGCAGTGGATGTAATCTATATGGACTACAGTAAGACATTCGACAAGGTTCCCCATGGGAGACTGGTTAGCAAGGTTAGATCTCATGGAATACAGGGAGAACTAGCCATTTGGGTACAGAACTGGCTCAAAGGTAGAAGACAGAGTGTGGTCGTGGAGGGTTTTTCAGACTGGAGGCCTGTGACCAGTGGAGTGCCACAAGGATTGGTGCTGGGTCCTCTACTTTTGTCATTTACATAAATGATTTGGATGCGTGCATAAGAGGTACAGTTAGTAAGTTTGCAGATGACACCAAAATTGGAGGTGTAGTGGACAGCAAGGAAGGTTACCTCTGATTACAACAGGATCTGGACCAGATGGGCCAATGGACTGAGGAGTGGCAGATGGAGTTTAATTCAGATAAATGCGAGGTGCTGTGTTTTTGGGAAAGCAAATCTTAGCAGGACTTATACACTTAATGGTAAGGTCCTAGAGAGTGTTGCTGAACCAACAGACCTAGGAGTGCAGGTTCATAGCTCCTTGAAAGTGGAGTCGCAGGTAGATAGGATAGTGAAGAAGGCATTTGGTATGCTTTCCTTTATTGGTCAGAGTATGGAGTACAGGAGTTGGGAGGTCATGTTGCAGCTGTACAGGACATTGGTTAGGCCACTGTTGGAATATTGTGTGCAATTCTGGTCTCCCTCCTATCGGAAAGATGTTGTGTAACTTGAAAGGGTTCAGAAAAGATTTACAAGGATGTTGCCAGGGTTGGAGGATTTGAGCTATAGGGAGAGGTTGAACAGGCTGGGGCTGTTTTCTCTGGAGCATCGGAGGCTGAGGGGTGACCTTATAGAGATTTACATAATTATGAGGGGTGTGGATAGGGTAAATAGGCAAAGTCTTTTCCCTGGGGTCGGGGAGTCCAGACCTAGAGGGCATAGGTTTAGAGTGAGAGGTGAAAGATATAAAAGAGACCTAAGGGGCAACCTTTTCACACAGAGGGTGGTACGTTCATGGAATGAGCTGCCAGAGGAAGTGGTGGAGGCTGGTACAATTGCAACATTTTAAGAGGCATTTGGATGGATATATGAATAGGAAGGGTTTGGAGGGATATGGGCCGGGTGCTGGCAGGTGGGACTAGATTGGATTGGTATATCTGCTCGGCATGGAAGGCTTGGACCGAAGGGTTTGTTTCCATGCTATACATCTCTATGACTCTGACTCTAACTTGGGTTGCAGAAGTACAAAACATCAGCAATTGATAGCCTAAAACCATTTTAATTGCCCGTGTGAATCTATAATCTGCCAGCTAGGCATACTTAAATGCGTATCTGCTTTATATATTTTACAT
Source organism: Chiloscyllium plagiosum (assembly GCF_004010195.1). Classification (NCBI taxonomy): domain Eukaryota; kingdom Metazoa; phylum Chordata; class Chondrichthyes; order Orectolobiformes; family Hemiscylliidae; genus Chiloscyllium; species Chiloscyllium plagiosum. The sequence continues at coordinate 62,463,405 of NC_057719.1, forward strand.
GAAGGAAGCAATTTCTTTACATCCCAGAAAAGAAAATGTCTCATTAATTCTGGGTCTCTTATAACAGGCGGTATTACTTCAGAATTGTTTCCAGCTGACAGTTACTGGCATCTTGCTACAAAGTTTCAACCACTTCAATTATGAATTCCTTTTTATAAGAAGTTGAGAGAAAGTTTTAATTAACTTCATTAATCTCCACATGTACGGTATGATTTTTGTTTGCATCAAATCGTGGAACCACCTGACCTTTGGAAGAGACACAACCATTTTGTGAGTTCAGCTCAGAATTAATTATCTGAATGTTAGCAGTACCTGTTAGTATTAGTGTGTTACCTGCTACTTTTCATAAGAAAGCTGATCTAATAGTTTGCTCCTGCTGCTGCCTGTATCCTTGCTGTCATCAGGACCTGCTGACTGACAATGGCTGCTTGACTGACAATGTTTTAAGATTCTTCTGTTTGTATTCAAATCTCTTTCCAGCCTTTTTTCTCTAACCTCCTACAGCTCTCCACCATCCAAATCTTTAGACTCCCCTAATTCCTGGCAAGTTTACATCCCTGATTTCTCAGGCTCAAACATTGACAGTTTATCATCAGCTGCCAGGGCCCTAAGCTATGGAATTCCACTCCTGAACCTCTCCGCTTGTCTCTTGTTCTATGAAATGCTCTTCTGCGACTCCGATTATGGTCAGCAGTTCAAGATATTTGTGGCTTGTTGCCCTTGTTTTATCATGTCCCTGCCAATTGACATGAAAGCTTTGCTACATAAAACTGTTATATTAATGAAACTTGCTGTTTGGATCCTGTAAATTTAAGGAGATTTGAAAATGGGAGGTTAAAAGCTGTTTTTCTGCAAGTTTACAATTGGTTCAAGTTTTGGAGTGCATATGAAATACAAGGGTTTTAGAAAGTAAATTGAGATCGGTCCTCTTGGGATGTTATAGATTTCAAGTTGACAAGCTTGGTGATAGGAGACTGGAACATAATCAATCTCTGGGTCAGGGTCAGAAATGTAATACTGTCTCTTGCCAATGCGTAGATATTGATGGTGCTATTAATCACAAGCAATTCAATCTGTCTCATTGCTGGGACTTGAAGAGCTACGATTATCATTGGTTATTGAAACTTGTCCCAGCAAAGATTGCAGGCTAATCCTTTAATGTGCAGGATCTCCCAAGCCAGGGAAAGGAACAGCACAACAGGGGTATGTGTGGAAGCTGCAGAGCTTGTTCAGATCTAGCAGTTCCTCAACACAATTTACATGTTCCAAGGTCTTGATTGTTAATAAGTTATATCCAAAGTGTCTCAGATTTGTTAAATGTGGTTCTTTCCCATGAGGGATCGAATGCATATTTCACATTGGACAAAGGTAATTTCTACTTATGTATTTTAATTGTTTAATTTTGAGAGATTTATCTGCAGTGTTGGATTTCTGGACACTTCAGGCAATTTGATTCACCAAACAGGACATAAAGCTGCTGAAACAATCGTTAAATGTTTTTGCACATGTACTTTTTCAAAGACATCAATGATTTAGGCTCAATTATTAAATATTTCTTTGTTCGAATCTGCTTCAAGCAACCCACTGCAAACTGGGAGCAACTGTGAACTGTTTATTGTGAGACCTATAATTCTGGGGAGAAGCTGTTTATTTCCATAGTTGACAGTATATATTGCTGACTCAATAACACTGTGTTCAGCCAATTGCATTTGTTTAGTCACTTTATACAGTAAAAGTCAGAAATATCGACAAGTGAACCTTTCAGCTAATGTTTGAATTTTCACTTAGAAATTGTATAATACCCTTCACTGATGGTGATGATTAATGGTGGTGGACTATGCTCAATCCCTCTTAAAACACCTTTGTCGTGAAGAATTCAAGATGTGGCCAAACCCAATGAAGTTAATTAAATTCCAGAAGCACTGTTTACTATGAAACTAAAGTTAGGGTCTTAAATTACGATGTCAATATAAGTTGTACGTCGCAGTGGTCTTAGCAGCAAGAAATCATCTTTATTCTGAAAAAAAAACTGGATTTGATAAGTTTGACTTTTAAAACAAGAACATATGTCTTCTGAACTGAGAAGCTGCATTTATAATGAGCTTCGTTTTATCTTTTGAAAAAAAAATTACTTGAGATTACAAAATGTGTATTTCGAGTTAGCAATGTCCTCCGCGCACTCCAAACCAGCTGTTGTTTTCATCATTATTCTGTGGGTAATTTCATAGAATTCCTACAGTGGGGAAACAGGCCTTTTGGCCCAACAAGTCCATACTGACTCTCCAAAAAGTATCCCAACCAGACCCATTCCCCTACCCCTATTACTTTACATTTCCCTTGTACACTGTGAGCAATTTAGCATGGCCAGTTCACCTGACCTGCACATCTTGGGCCTGAGGGAGTAAACCAGAGCATCCGGAGGAAACCCACACAGACATTGGGAGAATGTGCAAACTCCACACAGTCGCCCAAGGCTGGACTTGAACCTGGGCCCCTGGCGCTATGAGGCAGCAGTGCTAACCACCGAGCTACTGTGCTGCTCTCCAGAGAATCTTGTGGAAGTGACTGAGGTCTCTGTTACAGAGTCAGTGAGACCCTGGCGTGACTCTCCTCTCAGGAAGGCCCATCAGGCATTTGGCAGACTGATGATGGGCCTACTCTCAGATCAGACACCTTAGGAACACCGGTTCCATGTCAAGAACAGCTCAATAATCAGAGGCCTCATACTGAAGAACAACCTTGACACAAATGAGTGATGTGGGGATTAAGTGCAGTAAAGGCACAAGGGGATGATTCTTAATGTGATTCCAACTACAGATTAGTTGGCAGTGGTCTCAACCTCGACCTGGTTAAACACACTCTCCCACATACTTGCCACATGGGAAGGTACAAGATTCTGCTCTCTTTTAATTTGCTTTCTGCTTTCCTGAAATTAATCTCCAATATTCATGATTCAACCTTGCACATCTTGTCAAGATACCTTTGCAGCCAATGCCATATTATATCCTAGTCACGATTATTTCTGAAGCCCAGGGATTTGTGAATGGTGTGTTCCGGTTTGGGTGTTAGCTTGTTGATTTTTGTTCTTCACTAGGTGAAAGTGATATTCTGTGGAATCGTTTGGAATGATACATTTCTTTCTGGAAAGCGGGGGGTGTAGGGGGTGGTTTGTACCATTTTAAGTAACTCATAGAAGCATTTGTTTTATGAAGAAAGGATTCGTTTGTCAAGTTTCTTTGCCAGTGGAGGGTGACGGGCTGCCGTGGTTGTTCACCGTTTTGCTGCAAGGCACATGAATTATTTCTTTTCCTTGTGATTTTCCCAAGTCGGTGGTCTGACAAATACTTGTTATTTCTGTTTAAAAATGAGGTTTGAAAGGTCACTGGTATATTATGCTAGTGGCTACGAGAAATCCAAGGCATGTGCAGCAAATGCCAACATAAGAGATTGAATGACCATTTTCTGAAAGACATAGTTTTTATAAAAAAGAAACCATATCAGGAATTCAAACTAACTGGTTCAGAGTTGAGTTATTAAGCTCATTGCTAAAGCCGCTGTGGGTCATTGCAGTGCTAATGCAGTGAAAATAATTTCTGCTTCGGCTGTGAGAGTTCTAACCAAGAAACAAGGTAAATAAATAGGTTTAATTATTAAACTAAATTGGCAATCCTCAGAATTCAAACCTAATGGAGTTTTATTAGTTTTTACTATTCCCTTTGCAATGGCTACGTGCTCTAATTTTCATATTGGTATTACCTCATTTCTGCTGGAGAGAGCCAATAGGTGTCTCAGACCAATGTTTACCATTAGGAGGAGGAGGGTTGTGATTAGCAATGGCAGACGTACTGGGATGACCTGCTTGCCGTCCAACTCCAGAAATGTAGAGGGAAGGTAAGGCGCTAAGTGTCACTTGTGGAATATATTTTGCTGAATGTAGGCCATGGTGCAACCCACGACTGCTGCAGCTCCTTGGGGATGATGCACTTGACCATGTTATTTCTTTTCATTCAACTTCTCATTCCAGGACATCAGTTCAACAAAACTTGAGTGCAGGCCCAGAAAAACCAGATGTGGAGTTTTATTGTTGTGTTTTTGGCATCTCCTTCCTTCACCTTTTCCAACAATCCACTGGGATCCCTTTGTTAATTGCATGGAATTATTCTGAAGCAAATCCAAGTTATTTTTTCGGTGCTTTAATTACCACAGTTTCTCAGCTGAAGTTGGCTCTTGAATTCAATATGTGTCCCCCACACAATTGAAAAATCGTAACAGAAGTGATAAAATTATGAGGATTGAAGCTGAAGAAACTGGAGAAGACGAGGAATTAGAGTTCTCTTCAGAACTTTAAATAATGTTTTGCACCAGTTTTGACATTCTCTCTTCTCATAATGCAAGTTAATTCAACCAGAAGGCAGTCAATGCAGACAGTCAATTCATATAATAGTTTGTCCATTCTACTTTGGAAATAGAACCATCTGAGTCCAGATCGGGATATAGACAGACTCTGACCTCATACCTTTATGACATTGTCTGGACTGAGATGTCACCGTATTTTAAACATAAAATCTTAAGTTATCTTGAGAATGTGACTTCAAAGAAGTTCTGGGATTTACATATTATTGATCTGAAACCTGTAACCCATTCTAAAAGATGAAAGACTTAACAATCCACGTTTGTTAAATATATCATTTTACTTACATGACACTGTAATCTTTTCCTATAAATTCTGTGTCTTATGGTCCTACTTCACAACCACCACTTTGAAAGCCAGTGCTTCCAAATAAACTTGTTGGACTATGACCTCGTGTTGTGTGATTTTTAACTTTGTCCACCCCAGTCCAACACTGGCTCCTCCACATCTAAGCTATTTCAAATGATTTTTCCTGTTTGTTTGCTGCAGTTGTAGTTCTTGTTGCCCACTGTTATCTTTTGTCATCTGTATTAATATGTAATGGAGTCCTTCTCTTTTGCAGTCAAAGAACAACTGGTCTGCCTGGAGTAGCCTTGTACGTTTGGTGTTTGAAGATAAGAAAATACCCCAAGACAAAAGGTATTGTGTTCTCTCCAAAGGGAGGTGGGATAAACTGAAATGCTTTCTGTTGATAGTAGCTGCTTCAGTGGAATTATTGTGGTGCAGCTTTCCAATGTACAGCCATTGTAAATGGCTCATTTTAAAGAGACAACAGAACCGAGATAAAAAGCATTTAGCTTCAGTATGTAACATGCATATTCTGTTTCACTTGCTTTACATCACGTTTTATGGTGGATTTCATATGAGCTGGAGTTGGTATGTAGTTAACTCATTCATTGCTTGTACGATTTCAGTTACAACATTGACAGCACCTTCAACAAATTGGGTGAATGCAATTTGCAGAGGCATCTCCTCTACCCACCCAACACGAACACCTCTCAACTGTAACTAGTGGAGCCTAAAAGCTCCCCGGGTTGGAGGGCTGACCATCCCCAGCCTCCCCATTTGCTTTCTTGAATCTCCTGGCCAGCTCAAGAGAACATTGACATTAGGTTGGATGCAATTGTCTGTCCAGTCTCTCCGCTTGGGAACCAGTGACCATGTCACTGTGAAGGGAATGTTCAATACAGAATCTGTTGGATTTGCCCTTGCATTCTGATTTAAATACAACTCTAGTTTTCTATTGGTACACTGTCATTCGCTGTTCAATTATATGGGTATATTTTAGATTTAACAGTGATTTAGGCCGCGTTTGAATTTTGAATTTAATCTCTAGATAGGTGATACTTTTGCCATCAGACGTGTAGCACATCTCCTTATGTCTTGGCTTCAGATCATGTTGAGTTGACAGCATCAATACATCGGTAAAAACAAGGACTGCAGATGCTGGAAACTAGCGTCTAGATTAGATGGTGCTGGAAAAGCACAGCAGGTCAGGCAGCATCCAAGGAGCAGGAAAATCGACGTCTTGGGCAAAAGCCCTTCATCAGGAATAGAGAGACTGCTGCCTAGCAGTATAAAAACACTCTGTTGGTCCATTCTTTAACAGGCTTTCTCACAACAAATCCAGTGAGCATCTGGCCAAAGGTTATTCAACATTCTTTTTCTTTGCTGCTTATGCTGATGGCAGAAAGGGGCACACTTTGCTCGAGCTTAAGATATTTGGCCATGAAATCGTGACGTTGACAATCCAGTGTGTCACAACAAAGGCATTGCACTTCAATCGCTATTCAATTCCAGTACACTTCTGTAAAATTAAGGAGTAACCTATTACTGCTCTTGCTTTAAGCAGAAGAATTACCAAATCATGGCATGATTGGTGTGTGGTTTGATGGGCCTTCCCAAGATTCTGTTTTGTACATCTCCATTTGCAGGTTTTAGCACACTCAGGAGTCCGTTGTGAATTTTTGATGGTAACGGGATGCTGACCTGTGAATTCTTAATGTTCTTCTTCCCCTGTGATGGTCAGTGAGAGCTCTCTCTCAGAAGTGGTAATTACACAAAGTGTACAGCTGTCAGACGGAGGAGGGAAAGATAAAGTGGAGAGAGCCCAGGCAGTGGTGCATTAAATAATTCTGCTGCTGAGACTGGATAGGTTCAAGACTTGTATTAACGGCTGCTGCAAAAAGTGGATGAGTCAGAGGAAAATGCAAAACATTGCACTGTGCTGTCAGATTGCAGGATTGTCTGTGAAACCTCATGCCCAGGAGTGGATGATCCCTCACTTGCTTTACATCACGTTTTATGGTGGATTTCATATGAGCTGGAGTTGGTGTGTAGTTAACTCATTCATTGCTTGTACGTTTTCACTTGAAACATTGACAGATTGAACTCAATCTAGGTGTAAGCATGGTTGACTATCGCATAGTTGAGTCTTGCATTGCATGTAGCTTCCAACAATGCTCCTGGAATCCAACTCTGCTTAGAGGTATTCCAAGAGATTTCATCACATGACCTCCAAATAGCCGGCTCAGTTGACCTGCCATCTTTGTCATTTCCAATATTTTAGTAGATGATTGATGTAGGAGTAATAGGAACAGGAGGAAACCACTTGAGCTTATTTCACCATTCTACATGTTTGTGGTTGAACCCTTATATTAATTCAACTCTTGCTGTTTTGCATGTGCGCGCGCGCACTCTCTCTCTCTTCTCTCTCTCACATAATGCCGTGCAGTAATATTCAGGACATATGGCAAAATCTGGGTCTGTGACCTGGGCTATGACAAGATGTGTGCAAAATTGAGCAGCAAGTGCACCCAGGTCCATCTGTGTTGAGATCATCTTCCTCCCCTACGCTTTTTACTAACTGTGTGATGTGAGTCTCACTAAGCAGTGGTGAGATGCCATTGAATGGCCATTATTGCTTGTTCAACACTACCTTGATGTCAGAACTTTGCTTCATTAATATTCATGCTCCAATCTTGCCAAATAAGACAGACATTGGGGAAAACTCTCAGAAAAGCCAGACGGAGCACCTATTGGATTGGGTCTCCAACTTGTTCCAAATGACTGCCATGTTGGAAATGCACACTGACACCACTGGGCTGCTCCATAGGCAATGGCCACACACAGCCCATGCCAGCCAGTAAGAACCCTCATGACACATCTCCCATTCACATAAATTCTGCTTCTACACTTCACTTTGGGCTGCAATGGCACTACCAATGATCATTGTAATGATGCTACAAGAGCATTTGGTGCTCAGGCCATGCATCTACCTCATACACTGGACCAGGCTACATCTCTGAACTAATCACTTGCTCGCGTAGCATCCCTGCACCTTAACTTGACTTTCTGCACTTTACCCTCAGCTGGGATATCAGGCTATATTATTGTTGTCTTGCCATACTGTATTGCACAGACACTAAGACAGGAAGTTGTCTGCAGGCCTCAGTCAAGTCAAAGAGGATATAATTTGCTCGGGGGGGTTACAACACAGTATGTCAAGGAAAGCCTCTGAGACCAGGTCCTTCTTGCTCTGGTTATCTGTCTTAAAGGGTAAAGAGTGAAATGTCACACAGTTCATCACTCACCTTGATGCTTTCTGCCTTTGTGTGGACTGTTTTCCTCCTGGAATTACAGTGTGTTAAGTAATCTGGGAGGTAAATTAGGTGCAAAGCTATTGTTGGTGCAAGGTGGAGCTGTGTCTTAAGCAAGTGAAATAGGCACTGTCGAGGGTTAATGGTGTCTGGAGTTAGGAAGATGTTGCATTGAGTATGATAGAGCATGAACGTTGGTGAGAGGTGGATACAGTGGCAGCGATAAGATGAATGAGTTACTGAAAAGATGATTGTGTAACAATCTGGTGGAGTGAAGAGGCTCATTGACCTTCCAACAGAGTTGGCAATCCTCCAGATGACTGAGATTGCTTTAACCTGGACACCAGCTTTGGACAAGGTGTGCTATTCCATGGTCAGGACCTCCCTGCCCAGCAGGATCACCAGATTCCTACTCGCATTGTGGAGCGCTGACTTCCCTGAGTTTGCCTTGTTCTGGACAGGACAGCTCCAGACTAATGCGGATAGTCTGGGTGTACAGTGGGCTTTTAAAAATGCTGCAGGTGTAAGGAATGCTGGTGGATTCTGAAATATCCACTGAGTGGTGAGTTTTTGTTGCAATGGGGACTTAGTAAATGGAATGGAACATGGACTTGAGAGGTGCCTTTTAGGGCATTGTAAGAATCAGTAAGGTGAGTTTGTTGAGATAGAACGAGAGAACTCTTCAGGCTTCATGACCATGAACCCTCCAAGGAACTCCACGTAATGTGGATAAATTCAAAAACAGAAAAGATTCAGCCTATAGTTACTAAAGGCCAAGCACTAAAGATCAACAGAAGCTGCATACAAATATGAAATCTTCTCTTTAAAGTAGAAATGTTGTGGGTTTATTTTCTACTCATCAGTTTGTTATTGGAGCCAGGATGTTGGAGAAGCACAGGTTGAGAGGATTGAGTTAGGAGTTGTTGGGATCCAGGTCATTCCACAGCTCAAGGACGATTGGCTTGTCTGAACCCAAGCCACGGATCAGCAACAGAAGTGTCAATGGCAGCTCCATATTTTGGACAGGGCTTTGGGACAGAGAGACAGGGGGAGAGCAGCAGGGCTGGACAACACCTGTATTGGTGCTGGATGTACATATGGAGGAGGGAGAACTCACAGTCTCACCTGTTGCTTCTGCAGACTCCATTTGGAGTAATTGCTGACCTCCATGAAGCCATGTGGCTGCCTCCTGAGCCATGTCCATGTAACTCTCATCCTCCCTCATGTATCAGAATTGATGAACTTTAGATTCCAGTTCAAATGTCTGAGGTCAGGTTTCTTGAGTTGGAGACACTTAACTAGAGATGAGGTTTCTAGGAATGTGACTCTTAATAAATTCCTACGTGCTGCAGTCACGAATTATTTTATGCACAGCCAGCTCTATCTTAGTTTTAAGTATTTAATTAAATAAAGTTTAATGTCATTAATTTCCATGGCTATTTTAGGAATTATTTAATTATACATATATAAAATATTAGTTAATAGGTTCTTAGTTGTAAATATGTACTGTCTCTAGTTCATATAAACCAGAAAAAGTGTTAAAGTCTTTGTCCTGCACCAAATTTCCACTCTTACCAAATTCTCTGCTTGTCACATGGTTTATGGTGCTCTCTATAGAGGTTGCGATTTATGGTTATGCTATGCACCTTAGCTCAGAGCAATTTTTTTTTTACAAATCACAATATTTCTTATGCCTGTGATTTTTCTTTTGGTTTTGCTCACAGCAGTGTCAAGGAAATTAATCTTCAATTCCCAGAGAGTCCTGAACTATCCTACTGCATTCAGATCAATAACAGCTAGAGGGCTGGGCATAACAAAACTACTCCCCTGAGGAACCACTAGCATTTACTGAGAAGAGGTTATTGTGTTTCGGTAATTGCTTCAATACTTTTCGCATCAGTACAAACTTGTTATGCACTTGTACGATTTATAGAATAAAATTATTTTCAGGCATTAACTGCCTTAACAATGTTGGACATACTTTGAAGACTAATAGTTGAGGATCATTTTATGACTTTAGATTTCACTTTATTTCTGTGCTGTTTTTATTTTCTTTCAAGCTTCTGTCTGATTCCTTCCCTGCATGGCACACAATATGTAATGTTCCTTGAAAACAGAGTTTATGCTCTGCGTTTGCTCATTCTGTCAGTTTACCTGTTCGTCCGAAAAGGAAACACTTACCTTGAGCTCATTGTCTGATGACCATTTGTCACTTGAGGAACCGTGATGTTTATCACACAACAAAAACAGAAATTGCTGGAGAAGCTCAGCATGGCTGACAGCATCTGTAGAGGGAAAACATAGTTAATGTTTCGGGTCCAATGACCCTTTTCCCAAACTCGTCCTGAAAAGTTAACTTTTTTTCTCTGCGAACATGTTGCCAGACCTGCTGAGTTTCTCCAGCAATTTCTGTTTCTTTGTTTCAAATTTCCAGTGTCCACAGCTCTTTGATTTCTATTACTTTGATTTTTATATTGTCTTATGCTTGCCTTTCACTGGGTCCCTGTCGCATTCACAGCTTAACTACATTGCTATAATGATTGCTATTTCCAGATTACATCCTTGATGTATTTTTCATTCGTGAATAATTATTTTATTCGCTCATGAATGCGAGTGTCACTGGCAAGGCCAGCATTTGTTGTTCCTTGTTAACAGCTCCTAAGAAGGTGGTGATGAGCCCTGCCTTGAACTGCAGTAGTTCATTTGTTGTAAGAATTTTGATGCTGAAGATATAAGTTGTAAGTCAAGATGGTGTGCAATGTAGAGAACAGCTTGTAACAGGTGTATGTTTGTTCTACGAGGTGGCAGAAGCCAAGGGTATGGAAGGATCTGTCAAAGGAAGCTTAACCGATTTCTGCAGTGCAACTTGTTAAGTACAGTGGCTATAGTCCTGTGCATTTAGAAGAATGGATTAGGCCAATCTGAGCAGGTCATTTCAATTGCATGGAGTGTCCAATTGGAGGTTATAGTAGGTTTACAAGTCTAACTTGAGGTTAGAAGTTCTCAGCCATTAAGAAGTGGAAATGTGGAATAAGACTGTCAGTCACTTTTTTGAATTGCTGGACTGATGAATACGTATGAAAAAGAAATGCTGCGTGAATATCTACGCAGGAAGCAAACTGGATGCGAGGTGGATACATGGTTTGCTGTATGAAACCTGATAGTTCCGGAACCGCCAAGGTATTGGAAAGAGCCATCGCAAGGTCAGACAGTAAGATCTAAGCTGATCAAGATTTTTCTTTGGTTTATCTTTGAGGCAAGGAAATTATTCGCATGAACAGTATTATTCAAAGTCTGTGTAATGAATGGCTTTGATGACCTGAATAGTATCTTTTAGACTGTACTTCCTTTCATCATTAATTGTCACTGATTTTAAAATGTTAGTGGTTTCTAAGGAATTTAAAAATTCAAACCTGATCTTCTAGTCAAAAGATATTGGACACTGATTCCACACTATGCGACTTTTCCTTGTCTCAAGATTAGAACAGATATGAGAGCAGCATTTTCTCTGAAAACATTTTCTTTATTCGTAAGCCTTCAGTGCGCAGCTTTGGAATGCAGTCAGTTAATGTTTGCCAATAAGTTGTTGTGGTCTACTTGACAAATGTCAAAGGGTGGCCTCAAAATTTAGTGGAGGTCCTGGGCCAGCTACAAGGGAGGATATATTGGGAAATGCAATTTAAAATAAAATGCTCTAGTGGTGTTGACAGATGGATGAATATCAAGCAGGGGAGTTTTGCTTTAGAAAAGAGTGCCATGGACTCTTGCACAAATGCCGGAGGGAGAGTGGGGGGTTCGATATGAATGTTTCCTTTGAAGGACAACATCTCCAACAGAGTGGTACTCCTTCAGTACTGCACCAGAGTGTCATCCTTAATTTTTCTATTTGAATACCTGTCCCATTGCAGCTTTAAGAGTCGACAGTGTTGTTCACTGAGCCACTGCAATGACTTCTTCTCACGGTTAGCTTGTCACTGAAAGAATGAGTTTTTTTTTGACTATTTAAAATAAAGTCGCCTGAACCTTAGTTATGGTTTGTGCATTCAGATCAGATGAAGGAATTAGTCTTCTCTTATACAGTGTTATGTGTTTTCAAAAGTAAGACTATAATTTGAGCTTTCTGTTAATATTTTATTAAGCATTGAAATTGAAGAATGTGCTGAGGATACAGCATTAGTGGAAACAGAAATTCACTCTGCTGAGCAGGCATCAATTTGTTTTTTGTGGCTTTATTCTCTATAGAATAAGAATTGGGCTCCTGATTTCAGACAAACTTGATCATCCTAATTTAGCAGAAGGTTTATTGGAAATCAGACACCTGAAAGTGACTTGTGTTATTTTATTAACACCTTATTATATTCCCACAATTCGGTAGTGAGAGTGTTTCTCTGAGTATAAATGTTTTAAAACCTCATGTATCCTTTTATTTGAAAATAGTTCACACATCATTTGCAAAGTGTTTTGCAGATTTGGGGTAATTGTGAATGGATTGGGTTGAGGAACATCAGTGGCTGGGGAATCGGTTAGTTCTAGTGACCTGGTGTCTGTAACAAATAATCTCAGATCAGATACATTGTAGACCAGATTGCAAAGAGAAGATTAAACCTCAACTCCAATCACGTGAAAGGCTGGAATGTGTGGGTTTTTTTGCAGTCTTTCTGACACTCCTTAAACAGCACTGTCCAAACTCTCGAACACTTCCACCTTGAAGGACAAAGGCAGCAGATACATGGGAACACTGCCTGTAGGTTCCCCTCCAAGTCACTCACCATTCCGATTACAGGGTCAAAATCCTGGAACACCCACCATGAATTGTGGATGTTATTGTATCAAAACTTAGAATTTCTTCCCTAACGGAATTGTAGATCTACCTAAAGTAAATGGACTACAGTGATTCAGGAAGGTAACTGGGCACCACCTTATCAAGAAAAACTAGGAATGGGCAATAATTCATAGAATCATAGAGTCCCCACAGTGTGGAAACAGGCCATTTGGCCCAAGTCCACAATGGCCTTCTGAAGAACATTACACCCAAACCCATCCCCCTACCCTGTCCCTGTAACCCTGCAGGATCAACATGGCTAAAGCAGCTAACCTATGGGTGATTTAGAATTAGAATCCCTACAGTGAGGAAACAAGCCCTTCGGCCTATCAAGTCACACTGACCATCCCAAAGAGTATCCCACCCAAACCCATTCCCCATTACTCTATGTTTACCCCTGAATAATGCACCTAACCTACACATCCCTGAACATGATGGGCAACTTAGCATGTCTAATTCACCTAACCTGCACATCTTTGGATTGTGGGAGGAAACCGGAGCACCCGGAGGAAACACATGCAGACACAGGGAGAATGTGCAAACTCCACACAGATAGTCGCCAAGGGCTGGAATTGAACCCAGGTCCCTGATGCTGTGAGGCAGCAGTGTTAACCACTGAGCCACTGTGCCACCCCTAGCATGGCTAACCTACCTAATTGTTAGACTGAGGGGAAACCAAATTATCTGGAGCGAACACATGCAGACACTGGGAGAATCGGCAAACTCCAAACATACAGTTGACACAAGGTTGGAATCAAACCAGAGTCCCTGGCAGTGTGAGGCAGCAGTGCTAACCACTGAGCTACTGTGCTGCCTGTGCTGGACCAGTAATGAAGCCCAAATTCCATGACCGAATATAAAACACTTGAGTTACTAGCAATTCAGATATTAGGAGAATGTGTGGAGCATTACAAATGTACAACTCATTCATTCGCATTTTGTCTGCATAGAGCATAGAACATTACAGCACAGTACAGGCCCTCGACATTGTGCCGACCTTTTATCCTACTCTCAGATCAAACTAACCTACATACCTCTCATTTTACAATTATCCATGTGCCTATCCAAGTGTTACTTAAATGACCCTAATGTATCTGACTCTACCACCGCTGGCAGTGCATTCCATGCACCCACCAGTCTGTGTGAAGAATCTACCTCTGAAATCACCCCTACACCTTCCCTCCAATCACCTTAAACATATGCTCCCTTGTGAAAGTCTTTTCCACCCTGGGAAATAGTCTTTGGCTTACAACTCTATCTACACCTCGCACCATCTTAAACACCACTATCTAGTCACCTGCCACCCTTCTTCACTCCAATGAGAAAAGCTCTGGTTCCCTCAGCCTTTCTTCATAGCACATGTCCTCCAGTCCAGACAGCATCCAGGTCAATCTCCTCTGCACCATAGTTAATCCTTCCTTAAATGAGGCAACCAGACCTGAACACAATATTCCAAGTGTGGTCTAACCAGGGATTTATTGAGCTGCAGTATAACCTTGACTCTTAAACTTGATCTCCTTGCTAATGAAAGCCAACACCTCATATACCATCTTAACAACCCTATCAACTTTGAGGGATCTGTGTGTGTGTGGACCCCAAGATCCTCTGTTCCTCCACACTGCCAAAAATCCTGCCTTTAACCCTGTAATCTGCATTCAAATTTGAACTTCCAAAATAAATCACTTCACACTTTTCTGGGTTGAACTCCATCTGCACTTCTCATCATCCCATCAATGTCCCTTTGTACCTAGCCACACTATCCACAACTCCACCAACTTTCATGTCATTGGCAAACTTACTAACGCACCCTTTCTCTTCCTCATCCAAGTTATTTATAAGCATCACAAAGAGCACAGGTCCCAGAACAGATCCTTGCGGAACACCACTGGTCACCAAACTCCAGGCTGAATACTTTCCATCTACGCCCATCCTCTATCTTCTGTAGGCCAGCCAGGTCTGTTTCCAGAAAGCCAAATTTCAATGTATACTATGCCTCCCTACTTTCTGAATGAGTTTACCACGGGGAACCTTATCAAACACCTTGCTAAAATCCATGTACACCACATCCACTGCTCTACCTTCATCAGTGTGTTGTGTGACATTCTCAAACAAGTCAATAAGGCTTGTGAGGCATGGCCTGCCCCTCACAAAGCCATGCCCTCTATCACCGATCGAGCTATGGTTTTTCAAGTAATCATAAATCCTGACTCTCAGAATCCTCTACAATAATTGGCCCAACACCAACACAAGGTTGGTCTGTAATTCCCAGAGTTATCCCTATTCCCTTTCTTGAACAAGGAAATAAGAGTTGCCACCCTCCAATCATCTGGCACGACTGTGGTGGACAATGAGGATGCAAAGATTGTTGCCAAAGATGCAGCAATCTCCTCCCTTGCTTCCCGTAGTAACCTTGTGTATATCCTGTCTGGCCTGGAATTATGCCAGTTCCCTCCACTGCAGTGGATGCAAGAGATGATGGGATTTGCAGTTTGTTTTATTCATTGACAGGATGTGGACATTGCTGGCCCAGCCTTAATTGCTCTTCAGAAAGTGGTGATTGACTGCTTTCCTGAACCATTGCAATCCATTTGGTGTACTTGAACATATAGAGAGTCAGAGATATGCAGTATGGAAAGGGGCCCTTCGGCCCAACCTGTCTGTGCTTACCAGATTTCCTAAACTGAACAAGTCCGATTTGCCTGCATTTGGCCCATATTCTTCTTAAATCTTTCTTATTCATGTACCTGTCCAAATATCTTCTAAATGTTGTCCTTGTACTCACCTCTACTACTTCCTCTGGTAACTTGTTCCATATTTGCATCACCCTCTGTGTGAAAAGTTGCCCTCAGGTTTGTTTTCTTAAATCTTTTCCCTCTCATGATAAACCTATGCCCTCTAGTTTTGGATCCCCCTATCCACACCTTTTCTATGATTTTATCCTGATTTTATAAATCTCTATAAGGTCAGCTTCTGACACTCCAGGAAAATAGCTCCAGTCTATTCAGTCTGTCCTTTATAAATCAAACCTTTCAGACTCAGTAACATTGTTATAAATATCTTGTGCACCCTTTCCAGTTTAATAACATGCTTCTTATAAAAGGGTAACCAGAATTGTGTGGACTGCTCCAAGTGTGGCCTCATCATATCTTGTACAGCTGTAACTTAATGTTCAAACTCCTGTACTCAATACTCTGATTGAAAGCAAGCATGCCAAATGCCGCCTTCACCACCCTGTCTACCTGTGACTCCACTTTCAAGGAACTATGTACCTGCACCTCTGGGTCTCTGTTCGCTTGCCCTAGTTTGCCTTTCCAAAATGCAACACCTTACATTGATCTGCATTAAACTCCATTTGCCATTCCTTGGTCCACTGGTCCAGTTGATTAAGATGTCATTGTACTCTAAGTTAACCTTCTTCACTCTCCAGGATGCCTCCAGTTTTAGTATTATCTGCAAATTTACTAATCATATCTCCTGAGTTCTCATCCACATTGTATATTTACACAGTGCTATTTGGGAGCTAATTCCAAGATTTTGATGTGATGACCAGGAAGGAATGGCAACATATTTCCAAGTTAGGATGGTGAGTTGCTTGGAGGGAATGTTGTAGGTGGTAATATTTTTAAATAGCTGCTGCCCTTATCCTTTCAGATGGTCATGGGCTTGGAAGGTGCTATCTAAGGAGCCTTGGGTGAATTACTGCAGTACATTTTTTTTATAATACATGCTGCTACAGAGTGTAGGTGATGGAGCGATTTAGTGCCAATCAAAGGGCTGCTTTGTTCTCAATGGTGCCAAGCTCCTCAAGTGTTGTTGGAGCTGCACTTATTCAGTCAAGTGGAGAGTATTGCGGAATACCCCTGACTTGTGCCATGTAGATGGTTGACTGGATTTGTCGAGTCAGGAGCTGAGCTACTAACTGCAAGACTTGCAGCCTCTGACCTGCTCTTGTAGCCATGGTATTTCTATGACTTGTCCAGTTCAGATTCTGATCAACGGTAAATTCTCAGGGTGTTAATAGTGAACTTTCCGTGATGGGTAATGGCATTGAATGGCAAGGCATAATGGTTACATTCTGTCTTGTTGGAGATGATCATTACCTGGCACTTATGTGGCATAAATCTTCACTCCCTCTCCTCCTTTCATTGGTCTGTCTGCTTCCAGTAAAAAGCAGTGAATGCTTACTGAATTTATACTTTTTTTGCATACTCTGTTTCATTTAACTATAGCAAACAAAATTCACTTTTGTTAACCTTACACAGAGCTTTTAGTTTTGACAAGCTGTCCTTGCATAGCGCTTTTCCTGGATTCACAAAGTAGGCAAATATTTTCTGAGCAATTAAAGGGTATATTATAGTTACTAATTCTATATTATTTGAACCTATATTCTCATACAAGTTTTTTTTTCCATCAAATACCGTGATCCAAGTTGGTCTCAGCCCATGCTATTTACTGATGGTTATCAATTTGGTCTACCATCAGAGATGACAGTGAGGGTAATAGATTGTGACTCACTCCATTTACAGACCCTGAAAGCTGCACTGTTCAATCAGTACTGCAGTTTACTGCACTCCAATAGTGACAGAATGCTGTTTTACAGGAGCTGTTTTCCAATTAACCCACAGCCTTGTCCAATGCAGAAAGCAATTTTCAACTCGTCCTATGAGGTAAACGATCGTCCTTTTATCGAGCCCATGCACAATGGCTTCATCGAACTATGCCACCTTTCACTGAAGGGACCCTCAGTGTATTAAGTGTATGAAGTGATTTACCTTTTCAACGTGAGTGGGATCCACTGGATTGTATAGAGAAGGAAATTGAAAAAGCAACTGTAATGGATTTGGTACGATTTAATTGGGGTCAATGACACCATCATTCCCTGGTGCAGCAAAATTCAGTAATTGATCCCAAATATATTTACAAATGTCAAACATTGCAAAGGAAGGCTGATTTGGAATGTCCACTGAGTTATCAAAGCAAACCAGCTAGTCCAAGTCTATTTTTAACAGAATTCAAATTTACATGTTGTTCTGCATCCTTAGGTGCTGAACAATTAATAATAATTTTCTAGGTGTTTTTCATGATCGAGTAAAATAATTTGAACTGTGATCTTTGTATGTTCCCACCTAACTCCATTCATTGCCTAGCCAAACTCCTCTTCCCTTTTCTGTCCAATTCCACGAACTTGCAGACCTTCTCCAAACTTTCTGTCCTGGTACCTGTGTCAGCTGAACATTTTTTGGTGGTGGTCTGCCCCTCTTCGTACCTTCCATCAGTAACTTTTTCTTCAGGTTTTTGTGATTTTTAAAAAATACCCCTGGATTCCACTACTTTGCAAAGCCACTCCTTTATATTCAACCCCTACTTCCACTCTAAAGTCCTCCAATGTGTCGTCCCATCCCAAATCCCTGCCCATTGTTTCTGAAATATCCCTGTCCCACTATGTAACAATTCTTGTCAAAGTCACAATTGGCATCATTTGTGTTTCTCCTTCATTCTTCAGCTGTGTACAGTCTGCGGTTAACCACACAACACTTTTCCAATACCTGGCCACAGAGGTCCACGTGGGTGGATACTGGTTTTGCTTGGCTCCATTCCCCTCTATCTATTTGTAGTCAGAGAATCATTGCGCAGGCTTTTATTCCTGTTCCTACAGTGTTATGTCTGTTTTTTGTACCCCTCCTGCTCTGCGCTGTAGGCTGATTCCCCGTGAAAACATAATTTCAGTTATCACAAGTCTGCTGATGACACCCAGATCCGACTTCCATACCACCGCTCTTGATCTCTCCACTATCATTAAATTATCAGCCTGCTTATCCTCCCTCCAGCACTCTTATTAATTATGTAGAAGACTGCAGTCTTTTACTTCAGTTCTGGCCACAAGGATCATTCCTTTGTTACTGATTGCTGAATCCTCACTGCAGTTTTCTTTCAATATAAAGTTCACAATCAGGGTGCTTCAAGAGATGAGAACTGGAAACCATACATGCACAAACTAACGAATATTTATTACCGTTTACCGAAACATTGTTTAGCAGGATTCCATGAGAGACATCTTCCCTCAGGTCCCACTCCAGTGTGAGATGACTTCACTGATGTGATATTATTAGCATTATAAACACAATTAGTATACCAGCTCCTGACCTCTCCTACTACACTGCCAACTAGACTTTTGAGTCATTGTTGAGAACTCTTATTTCATACACTGTTATATCACCTGACCCCAGCTCTGCTTCAGCTCTTAAGACATAGGAGCAGAAATTAGGCCATTCAGCCCATTCAGCTCCACCATTCAATCATGGCTGATAAGTTTCTCATCCTCATTCTCCCACTTTCTTGCTGTAACCCTTGATCACTTTGATATTCAAGAACCTATCTATCTCAGTCTTAAATATACTCAATGACCTGGCCTCCACAGCCTCCTGTGACAATGAATTCCACAGATTCACCACTCTGGTTGAAGAAGTTTCTCTTTATCTCCATTCTAAAAGGTCTCCCCCTCACTCTAAGGCTTTGCCCTTGACTCCCAGTCTCTCCTACCGATGTAAATATCTTCCGAACGTCCACTCTGTCCAGGCCTTTCTGTATTCTGCATGTTTCAAACAGATCCGCTCCTCATCCTTCTAAACTTCATCAAGTATAAACCCAGAATCCTCAAACATTTCTCATATGTTAAGCTTTTCATCCCTGGGACCATTTTCGTGAATCTCCTCTGAACACGCTCCAGAACCAGTACATCCTTCCTAAAATGTGGGGCCCAAAACTGCTCACAATACTCCAAATGTGGTCTGACCAGAGCCGTATAGAGCCTCAGAAGTACATCCCGCTTTTATATTAAAAACCTGCTCACCCCTTCCTTTGTTACCTTTAGCCTTGATTATTATAATGCATTCATGATGACCTCCCACACTCTCAATTCCACCCGACTCACAAAATCTGAGGTCCATCCAAATCATTGCCAGTTAACCATGCTGTAATTTTAAAATTGACCTGTTTAAAATACATTTGTCATCTCAAATCTACCATTTTCAAATTAGTGCTTGCTATTTCATTTGAAGTGACTTAAGCTTGAGTTATCATTACAGGATTAGTGCTGCACGGATCATTTCAAGTACCCTTCATTGTCAGAGTGGGTGCCTACTGTTTTATAGTTTGACTGACAACTCCAAGCAGTTATAAATTCTTTAAAGTAGAATAATGAATTCTGGTTTCTTTTTGAAAATGAAATTTAGTGCAGCGATGGAGTTTTTGATCCATAAAATTGTATTTTTTTTAAATACCTGAATTGTAGTTACATACGTGAAACTTTTTTATATTTCACCTCAGCATGGCAATGTGATGGATGGTGAGTTGATGGAGTAGGTGTAAGGGTGAAGTTTAGTAGATGGATTGTAATAAGCTGGCACTTAATTGGCATTGAGGTTATGATGTGCCATATGGAAGGTGGATGGAGGGATTAGATTGACATGAAGTGTTTAAGGGGCCATGAGGATTGGTTTCAGGGATATGTTTGGTATTGGGGGCATTAGATGGCATAGTCAGACAAGGATGCAAAACATGTGAAGGTTAGAAAATGGCTTTTCTGGGTTTTTTTTCCTCTCCTTGCTTTGGCAAAGTCCTGATGCACCGAAGCAGAGCTTCTGGGAAATCCAGCTTCTCATTGCTTCTGGTTCACCTATTACAATTCTGATGATAAACTCAATCCCCTCCCTGAAACATCTCATAGGGGCGCAATGTCCTCTGCATGGTTTGAGCAGTGTGTAATTGTTCTCAACTCTGTGTTGTAAACCCAGGAATGAAAGATTCAGACCGAAGTATCTGGTTAAACCCTGGTCTATCCGAGAGAAGTTTCATATTGTGATGTTGGCCCACAGCTCTTCTGTGTTTTTCCCTCCTGACAAAGGATTAAGAAACTAAGATACTGTTGACGTAACATTGACTGCCCTTCCTAACCTTGTGCCAAACTATCTTGTGAAAGGAAACAGTAGGTTTGGACTCTTTATAAATAAATGAGTTCCAGGCACAGGCTCACCTGTTTCAAGGATAAGATTTGCAATTCTAAGAAGCATTTGAAAAGGAATTAATGCTTTAAGAAGATGAGAATTATAATCAGATTATCTTCTCAATTCTCGTGGAAGGCAGAACAAAATAATCCATTTGTGACGATGGCCGCAGGTTTATGCCCTGTTCTCTCTCTCTGATATTTTCGGGCCTAGATCATTGCTCTGCCCATTCTTTGGCTTACTACCTACTATAGAATACTGTACATTGTTATCATTGAGTGAAATGATTCAGAGTTGAAAAAAGATGGATACTAATCTTTTAGTATCTCAACAGCCAGATTTCGGTGAAAAATACAACTTTGAATTTGGTATTTCTACCTTTCTAGCACTATACAAACCTCTTGCCCAAAGTGTTTTCTTTAGTTTCATCCTATATATAAAATGTGCTTTATATCTTTGGCTGTATATGCTGGATAAGAAACTGCTACCTGTCAATCTGTATTGTTCCCATCATTTAACAATTTATGGAAGATTAAGCTGATTGAAAGAAATTTTGCAGTTTGAGGAAATCTGCATGGACTATCTCAAATCGGATCGTCCCAAAATGAGACTGGTAATCCTTCAGCACAGATGGCAATCACTCTGATAGAATCAGCCACAGAGAAACTAACACCTGATCTCCTCATAACGTCAATCACAAAACTTCCTTTTTGAATAAACATGTAATGCATCAAGCAGTTGGAGACAAAAGTTATATACTCTCATATTACTAGACTTGGATGTTTTGTACACCAAGCATAAAAATTGAGATCTAGCTACTCTTGACCAAGTGACATATGACAAATTTCATTCGTTATTTTCTCCCACATTGATATTATTTCATTCAGTGTGCAATGCTTTCACCTAAATGGTACATGGTTTTGAATTGTATAATGTAAATGCTTGTCTCTTAGCCAGATTTCAGAAGAGACCAAAAATCTGAAATAAAGCTAAATGTCTAGTAGTATCTTGCGAGATACCCAGACTCTCACTCTCACACTTACTTACATACTGATTTTTGCACGCACACTCTCTCACATGCGCTCACACTAATACACAGGTCTAAAAATTGGAAAGTAGAGAATTTGGCATATTTGCCTGGGATAAAGCTTGATCTACAATTATTGAATATAATGGAGCAATTAGAGGAGTTCCATTATCAAAACCGTTGAGATTTGAATTGGTATAAAAAAGATTAGTTTCCCTCTCCAGTGTGTCATAGATTGTGTTTTTTAACGATCAGTTCATTATGGAGACTCTGCTCCTTGTCTTGTTTACTGTCTACCCAGTCCAATGGATCTCTCAGGACATGAGAGTTAATTTGTGACAGGAAATGAAAACATTAAGAAGGTTTCTTGAGGGATTCATAGCTCAAAATATCTCAATGAATAAAGAAATTAAAATAATAAATGACAAATTAATTTGAGACTGTTTAACATCATGTGAAGTCAAGTGGAATGCAAAGCAGCCTCCATTAATCTGAAGGTGCTAACTCTATGTGCAGGTAATGTTTCAACTTAGTGCAGCGGTCTCATTTTCAGGATTCCTATCTGTTTGGTAACTATGTAAGAATGAACGGCAATAAATATTTACATATGTAATAGTCAACAAATTAGACTAAATGTTGCATTGTATGAATAATCAAGTTACTAATGTTATTGACACTTACAAATCTAACTGGGAACCACCATTTAGATCCTTAAAAGTTTACCGGGGTTGCATGCAGTGATGTCATGACAGTTTGCTTAGAATTTATTAAGAACATAATTTTAGTGGTGATTCTGAAAGGTTGAATTTTGAATATTGAAAGATGAGCATATCTAAACATCTGCTCCAAGCTTGGGAAAATTCAGACTCTTGTGACTCGAGTAGTCTCTATTTTTTTGAGTGATGATATGGAACAAAGCAGGCTATCATTTTCAAATAAAAGCATAATCGTGCCGATGTTGTAGATCTGAAACAAAACGAGAAAGTGTTGGAGAAAGCCTTCCAAGTCATTTAGGATGTAAAACATTAATTCTGTTTCTGTTTCCACAAGTGACAGATTTGCTGAATTTCTGGAGCATTTTCTCTTTATTTGTCTTCTAGCATGTCCCATGTCTGCTGAAGACTACTCAAATAACCATGTGTAGTTAGGTGGGATCCCTAATTTTTGGGTCAGTTGACCTGCTAGCTAACTGCACCCTGTTAGACCTGATATGATTATTCCAGTGATTTGAGGATGGCATTTGTGAAAGGCAGTGGAGACCAAACATATGATCCAAGTCATGCATTGGGACCTTACAGAAGTGGGGGCATGTTGATCTCCATGGGAACTGCCCAAGTTGTTTGAACTGCTGACAGGTAAGTTCCTACCTCCCATGGCCTTCTGCAAAAGTTCTCCTGATAAATATTAGCATAACTAATACAGTCTGAATGACTTTGAGAGACTTGGCAGCCAAACAGATGAACTTGTTCTGGATTCAACGTTTTGGGATGCACAAATATCCTTGAAGCAATTATTGTCTGTCAAGTGTCAGGCCTTGGAGTTAAGGGCTTGAATGGGGAGGAATTTGTTTAGTGTGTGCTGAAAAATGTTCTTTATCAATGCATAGATGTACCTATTAGACAAGGAGTAAAACTTGACCTTCTCATGGGAAATAAGGCAGGGCAAGTGACTGAGGTGTTAGTGAGGGAGTACTTTGCGACCAGTGACTACAGTTCTATTAGTTTTTAAATAGTCATAGAAAAGGGTGGCCTGGTCTAACAATTAAATTGGGGCAAGGCTAATTTTGAAGGTAATAGACAGGAACTTTCAAAAGTTGATTGGGGGAGGCTGTTTGCAGGCAAAGGGACGACTAGCAAATGGGAGGCTTTTCAAAGTGAGATAACGAGAGTTTAGAGACAGTGTTCCTATTAGTGTGAAGTGCAATGCTGGGAGGCATTGAGGACACTGGATGACTAGAGATATTGATACTCTGGTCCAAACAAAGAATGAGGCATATGTCAGGTATAGACAGCTGGGATCAAGTGAATCCCTTGAGTATAGAGAGAGAGAAGGAGTGTACTGCAGAGATCAGGAGAAATAAAAGGAGACACAGCTTTGGTAAGTGAGGTTAAGGAGAATCCAGAGATTCTACAAGGACATTAATGGCAAAAGAGTAACTCGGGAGAGATTAAGGTCCCTTAAAGATCAATGAGACCATCTGTGTGTGAAGCTACAAGAGATTACTGACATACTAAACAAATATTTAGTATCAGTATTTATTGTGGAGAAAGACTGAGGCAAGGGAACTTGGGATGTCTTGAAAATAATCCACACTATAGAAGAGGTGGTGCTGGCAAGTCTTAAAACATACAAAGGTAAATAAATCCCTGAGACCTGATCAAGTGCATCCCAGGAAGTTGTGGAAGCTAGGGAAAAATTGCCAGATCCCTTACCAGAGATATTTGTCACCAGGCACACCTGAGGTGCCAGAAAAGTGGAGGGTAGCTAATGTTGTGCCATTTTTTAAGAGAGGCTGCAAGGAAAAAGAACCAGGAACTGTAGACCAGTGTTCCTCATGTCAGTGGTGAGTACATTTTGGAGATGATTGTTCGAGACAGTATTTACATGCAGGTGGGGATTGGGGATAGTCAACATGGCTTTGTGTGTTGGAAAATGTCTTGGAAACCTAATTAGTTTTTTTTTAAGAGGTGACCAAGAGGATAGATGAAGGCAGAGTGGTAGATGTCATCTACATGGACTTTAGCAAGGCCTTCAACAAGGTTCCGCCCATGAAAGAGTGCTTAGACGATTAGATCACATGGGATCCAGGGAGAGCTAGTGGCTTGACAATAGGAGATAGAGCTGAAAATGTGTTGCTGGAAAAGCGCAGCAGGTCAGGCAGCATCCAGGGAACAGCAGAATCGATGTTTCGGGCATAAGCCCTTCTTCAGGAACTTATGCCCGAAACGTCGATCCTCCTGTTCCCTGGATGCTGCCTGACCTGCTGCGCTTTTCCAGCAACACATTTTCAGCTCTGATCTCCAGCATCTGCAGACCTCACTTTCTCCTCAATAGGAGATAGAGTTTGTTGTTCGGACTGGAAGCTCGTGATAAGTGGTGTTCCACAGGGATAGGGTACACTTCTCTTCTTCATTTATAGAAATGATTTAGATACGAATATAGGAGGCATGGTTCGTAAGTAAGAGTCTGTCTCCATGCTGTATGATTCTATGATATTCAGAATGACAGATGAGGAAATGATCCGCTACACTGATATCTTCTCTCTGTTCATCGTGCTGTTTGCGGATGGGAAAGTGTGACGTGTATACTGGCTGTCTTTTGACATTGACTTTCTGACCTGAGCGTGTTCTTCATTTGATTCAGTTGGTTACTGAGCTATGGCTGATGGTTGTGGATGCAGAATTTCTGATTCTACATTTCCTTGACAAACTGACATCACCTTGTTCAGGTCTTGCCACAGGGATACAGGACAAAGTATCTGCTATCATTCGCTGTCTGATCAGAACATGTTATGTCTTTGCTTCAAACCTCATCATCCTCTGTCTGAATCATTGTACTTGTGGAGGTGTTTGTGCAAACTCCTTAAAATTTAAGTGTGACACTGAAGATTTGTGGTTTGTCTCTACCTCTACCTTACCTGGAAATTGTGCAAAATCTGACAAGCAGCTAATGCTGCTTTCTCAAACACATGTATCTTTTTCCAGTCCATGTCAATGAAGTGGATGCATGAACTAGTCTTTGCTTTCCATTTTTTGTCATCTGGAAGAATAGAGAAGGTACGTTAGTGGCAATGATGGGAGATCGTTTTGGGTCATAATGAACTAAAGTATCAGGGTATGTCAACATCTCTGTCTGATATTCTTAAAAAACCTCAGTGTTATGTCTGAGCACCATGTATTGTCTTGTCATTACAGCTGAAGAAGTGACTCTTGATCATAACTAGTTTGGGCAAGACTTGGCAATGTGGCTTACCATGTTTCTGAATCTCTGGAGTTCTGAGTTCCGAGGAGCTGGAATCTTCTTGATTGTTCTCGTAGGTCAACTGTGACACTGGATGTCTCCACACTATGCCCAAGGAACTTAACAGTCGACTCCAAAAATATGCATTTTCTTTGTGGAGTGCACATCCTGCTCCCTGTAGGTGTTGTAACACGAGGCTGTACTTTAGTGTCATATTTTGTCTGTGAAGATTCATGGACTGGGACATCATCCATGTAAACATATGACTCGACTCAATCATTCTAGGATGTTTGACATTGTCCTCTGGAAGGTTTCCATTGCCAATGTGATGCTGAACAATAGTGAACCAAAACATTCCAATTGGGATAAAATAAGACTCTACACAACTTGGAATCTTCTTCAAGGTTCGCTGCCAACAACCAGCTAAGCTGTTGTCCACAGATGCCATAGGCTGAGTTTCACTTTCAACTGCTTTGTGAGATCTGTGCACATTGTGTTAGATCCGTGGGGTTTTGCTACTGGTTCCATGCCAGGCATCAGCTTGTTTCTGTCACGGATTGAATAACCCCATGTTTAACATAGAATCTGCTTCCTCCTTTACTTTTGATGATCGGAAAAGGAGTTTTCTTTCCTGTTTTAAACCAAATCCCTGCCTTTGGTTCAGCACCTAGGATGATGTGGTATGTTGCGTTCAACTTTGAGTGCTGTGAACCTCTGTCGAATGTTGTCCCTGCGTTTTCAGACTTTGATCACTCTGCTTTCCATGAGTTTCTCAGACTCTCCACTCTGCAAATCTGAGTTGTTGCAGGCTCTTATGTTGTGATTAATTCTGGTTTGGTATCGTATCTGCTTCAAAGTTTGGGAGAAGATTTGTAGCTCGGGTGCTCGTTGTTGTGGTTCTGTTCGCCGAGTTGGGAATTTGTGTTGCAGACGTTTCGTCCCCTGTCTAGGTGACATCCTCAGTGCTTGGGAACCTCCTGTGAAACGCTTCTGTGATCTTTCCTCCGGCATTTATAGTGGTTTGTATCTGCTGCTTCCGGTTGTCAGTTCCAGCTGTCCGCTGCAGTGGCCGGTATATTGGGTCCAGGTCAATGTGCTTGTTGATTGAATCAGTGGATGAGTGCCATGCCCCTAGGAATTCCCTGGCTGTTCTCGGTTTGGCTTGTCCTATAATAGTAGTGTTGTCCCAGTCGAACTTCTGTTGCATGACAAGCAACGTGAGTTCGTCTGGGAGAACACTACTATTATAGGACAAGCCAAACCGAGAACAGCCAGGGAATTCCTAGAGGGATGGCACTCATCCACTGATTCAATCAACAAGCACATTGACCTGGACCCAATATACCGGCCACTGCAGCGGACAGCTGGAACTGACAACCGGAAGCAGCAGATACAAACCACTATAAATGCCGGAGGAAACATCACAGAAGCGCTTCACAGGAGGATCCCAAGCACTGAGGATGTCACCTAGACAGGGGACGAAACGTCTGCAACACAAATTCCCAACTCGGCAACAGAACCACAACATCATATCTGCTTTCGATGAACTTCCATTGTATCTTGAAGGCTCGCATTCAGCCTCGAACCATGACTTCCTGGCTTCCATATTTATTATGATGACTGAAGATAACTTTTATGTAATCACATTTCAGCATTGGAAAGAACAGAAACCTCTGTTTCTGTGCCTCCTCTATTTCACACATCTTGACACCATTCAGAAATTTCTCTTTTTGCTTAGTTTCTACAGACGTCTCACTGTGGCTTACAACCTACAAGTGACTTTTTTTTGTTGGAAATGGCACTCGGCCTCTTTGGCAGAACATTCTTTACATCTGTGTCTTTTCTTGTTACATTATGAGTCAGCTGTGGTGATTGATAGATGCTGCTCTTCTCTCTCCTGTCTTTTGTACAGCCCACACTCCATTTTGAAACTTGACATATTCCATTGGGTTAGTCATTTTGTGCTATGGCTCTTCCAGTCACTAAGTCATGAATCAATTTTGCTCCTTGACTTTGTCCAGTTGAATTACTTTTGTTTTAGGTTAGACCATCTCTTGACTGCTGGCCTGACAAAGCTTCATTTCAATATCTGAAACAATTCTGTCCCTCATTTGTTCATTTTCTAAGATGCCACATTCACAGTTCTCTGCCTGTCTGTGCAGATGGTTTACGAATGTATCAATTATTTTGCCCTTGTTGATGGGCGTGTTTGTCAAATTTAGATGTTTGATAATTATTATCTTTTACAGATTGAAGGAGGCATCAAATACTTCTATGATTTGGCTTTTTTCTTCCTTGTCCATCCTCTCTCTAAAGAGGATATCATCTGCATTACCACCCATTGCATATAATAACATACTGGTCAGCTCACTGTTTGACTGTGCACCAGCCGATGCAATAAATTGGAAATTCTTCGCTCCAATTAGGTCATGCTTCTATTTGGTTGAAACCTGTCTACTGCCCTATCCAGAACGGCAGCAGATTTCCATATTTGTTTTTATCATTCACAACATATAATATTCTTGGTCTCGTTGTGCAATATTTCCAGAAACTGCTGAGGTAAGGGTAAAGATAATCACAAACTTCATTAAGAAAGGTCTTACTATGGCTTCATCCTATCGAGAGTTTCTGGAAGTGAGCAAGATCATGTGACTTTGCATCACTTCCTGTGACTCATCAGCAAGCCATACATTGAGAATCAACCCTTCTTCATCTTATTTGACCATGACCTGAAGTCTGACCCCATATCCTCCCAATCAAAAAAGACATCTTACTTCTATCTCTGGTGTTATTCCTGTCTGAGCCCATCAATTGCTGCAACCATCACCTTTATATTTATTTCCAGCCTTCACTGTTCCAATGCTTTCATGTTAACCTTCCATTCTCCATTTGTTCAGCCTAATCAAAAGATGGCTGCTTAGCTTCTTTTCAACCCTGGTTACCCATTGCATTCTTCTTTGTATGATCTTAATTGGTTTTTGCACTCCTAGAGCCCCATAATTTAACATATTTATCTTCACATTTCTATCCTTTCATGGCCTCTGATAGTTTCCAGACCTGGAAAGCACACCATCTCTCTTTAATACCGGCCTTTAATGTGTCCGTTATTTCTTTCATTCTACCAGTGCCTCTCGAAATCCCTACCTCACCCTCTGCGCGTTATGGCCCGCCTTCAGAACCAAGGAGCACAACCTAGTGGTAATATCTAATCTGTTCAATATTTCAGACATTTTCTGTTGGTATTATTATAATACGATCAGGCTACAAGTTTTCTAACCTTTTTCTCATTGGCCCACTCTCCTGTCCCATTGCACCTTATTAAATTTAACCGTTTGCCTATTGAGGTGAACACATAGGTGGAATTTTAACTTCGATTGTAGTCAAGAAACTGAGCACAAATTGAACTTAAAATTGCTCGTTTCTGGCCTATTTTTCTGCCTAAAGTGAAATCTTTAATGAAGCAGTACCATTGAAGAGTATAATGGAATGCTGTCATTATCCTTCATATTAATTAATAATAACTGTGTCTGAAGAGGGGTAAACTTTTATTAATATAGCTGAAAATGCAAGTGCAACTTTATCACAAAGAATAAGCATTTATAATGAATGTTTTCTCCTCCTGTGGTGAGTAACCTGATTTTAAATCACTGTAAATGATTTAAAATCTAGACGGAACCATTTAATTTTTAAATGGTGTGCATCAGGCACATTCTGACGAAATTAAATCATTTTTAAATGCAGATGAACTTCTGAAATGTGCTGAGTAATATTTGTGTGCCTATAAAAATCAGTTTGATGATGCTCCTCAAGCAGAGAGGAATTTGCCCTGATCATTATTTCAGTCTGAGGGAGTGTAGTCAATTCTGTGGGTGGCACTGCCTTTGACAAACTTCATTTTAAAGCTAGTTTTGAAAATCGTGGGAAGTCAAGTGACATTTGAGAATACGTGTGCTTAAAACTTCCCAGTCTTTCATCAAGGACTGGCTGCTTCCCAAAGGCAATTCTAGTGGTAACTCTGTCCCCATTTAATATCATGGCATGATCTGAAGAGCAGGAGCATTTCTACTGATGCATTGACCAACCCCTGTTTCTTCAGCAATGCCTCGGTTTATTGAATTGCTAATTGTGGAATCTTGCTGTACATAGAATGGCAGTCACCTCTGCAACACTGAGTAAAGATCCATCAAGACTACCTGGGAACCTGACTGGTACTATGTAAATGACTTTCCTTTATCACAGTGGTGCTAATTCATGTTGGCATCTGATTCCATGACCATTATCCATGTATGATTGATGGGGAGAATCTTTAACCCAACTGTCTGACTTGATATTGCTGCTGTCTGCCTTCTGTTGATTGAGGGAGAACGGAGATGGCTAATTACTGTTCCTTGAGGATTCTGAGATCAGTCTAGTACCATTGCCATGATACTTGATAATACTGTCACCTCTTATAATAGGCTTTACCTATGTGCTTTCATGCTGTAGTTGCTGGCAGTCACTGAAAGTATGGAAAGATGCAATGAACGTACAAATGCAGAGCCAGAATAAGCTGTGAGACATAGAAGCAGGAGTAGGAAAAATCAGTCCATTGAGTCTTCTCTACCATTCAATAGCATTGAATCTGATTTCCTGTTGCCTAGCAACTTTGGATGCCTGTTGTATTACAGGCATACATAACATTCAGCAGTGCATGTGCAAAGTGTGGAACCTTGCCTTTGTTGAAGCTACCTACTCCACTTTTAGGTAGCTGCATCTAAAACAGCTGGCACCAAACAGTTGGAGCAGATGTGAAAGAGGACTATAACCTGGTATTTAGTTCCGCGTTCAATTTTCCATTAGAATGGCTGCAGGTGGTACCACAAAGAGGAAAATCCCATCAAAATGATTAGCATTGGTAGGTTCATTGCTGTACTTGATATTATCCTCCAGTAACTTCTTATCTATGCAGGAAGCTTTCTGTAACGGCTGTTGGATAATATGCCAGGAGGAACCCTGGCTGTTTGTTGCTTTCCTTCATTGGCAAGCACAGCGGCACTGACTACCCGGTGCTCCAATTGAGAAAGCCAAGCCCGATCAAGCGAACACCCAGTCCTCTTGCTTGAATGACTTGGTTCTACATTGATCGGTATTGTTAACCAGTCAGCCATGAGGAACCTCTCTAACAGGAATTCTACAGTGAATTTCAGTCTTAATTGTATTTTAAATTCAAACAGGTGAAAAGTAAGTTTTCCCTGCTCCCGCAGCATGTGCAGTATGAATCATGATTCTATTTCAGCTTGTCCCTAAGCCATTAAATTAATGCTTCTCTCTGCAGGCAAACCTGGTGTCACCAATGTCAAGGGATGTCTTCATGTGTATTTAATTGGAAAAAGCTTCCTGTTGGAGGTGAAAGAAATCTATGCAACAACAGAATATTAGTTTTAAAATATTCGTTTTGTGTAGTGTCACTTGTGTGATTGATGAGGTTTTGCTAGTATGTCTCACCGCATCTGACCTCCGTACCTCAGAATCAATCATTCTCCTAGGTTCGATCTCCCTGTTTTGATGAGTTGAAGATTTTGTGTATATTAATTTTAGATTGAATGGTGTATGGGCCGGTGCAAAGCAGTATCCCTCCTACACAGACGAGCAACAGTGGCGATTGCCTGATGCCACACATACAACAGCACCGGCTGTAATGGATATTAATTGTACTTGAGGTTCACTGCTTGTTTTCAAATGTTTCGACCTTGTGTAATTGCTCCCTCTCTCCTCCTCTTGTTCTTCCTCTGAGTGTTGTGCCTGAGAGGTCAGGGCATCCTCGTTTTGCTGGCGGAATCCCAGATTTTCTCTGAAATTCCTGATGTCCCAGAAATCCTTCTCAGTTGTTCGATCTCCCAATTTTTTTTCAGCTTTTCCCTTTTTGAACCACCTTCAAACAATGCCAGTGGCAGAGAGGCAGCAGAAACATATCAATACAACCAGAATGTCAACCAATTCAGTTCAGTAGCTGGTGATGGGGTGGAGCCCACATACAGTATTCAATCTATCGACTCTGTTCCAACAATCAATGAAACCATGGCTGACCTGAGAATCATAGGATCCCTACAGTGTTGTCATAGGCCATTCAGCCCATTGAGTCCACACTGACTCTCCAAAGAGCATCCCACCCACGGCCACCCCCCCGACCCTGTCCCTGTAACCTTGCATTTCCCTTGAATAATCCAGTTAGCCCACACATCCCTGGACATTAAGGGCATTTTATCATGTCCAATCCACGTAATCTGCACAACTTTGGACTGTGGGAGGAAACCCACGCAGACACAGGGAGAATGTGCAAACTCCACACAGGCAGTCGTCTGAGGCTGGAATCGAATCTGAGTCCCTGGTGCTGTGAGGCATCTGTACGAACCGCTGAGCCACTGTGCTGCCCTAAATGCTAAATTCCACTTTTCTGCCTTTGGCCCATAATCCTTGATTCCCTTACCGATTAAAAATCAAAGAGCCCATAAGACATTGGATGATTGAGAGCTGATCCTCGCAAGATACCATCAGGTAAGTTAATGTGCCTGGAGCTGTCACGTGCACTGTCCCTGATGTGGTGCTGGTGGTGTCTCTTCGCAACCATAAGTTCATTGGTGCAGATGGGCTGAACAAAGTACATATATGCAGCAGGCTGGACAGCTCTAGGTGAAAGTGCTCAATGATGGGACCATGAAAGCAGCTCAATTATACAGCAGAGTAGTACAACCACTGAGATTCTCAGCTGTTGCTATGAAATTCTGTATTTCCAGGAGTTGGTGAACGTGTCCCAGTTTTGGAAATCCATCCATGCTATGGTCCAGTCGGTGAGTGAGAATCTTGCAAAGCAAGCACAGATGTCAGTGTTGCTGTCTGACCAGGTACTCAGTGGCATGTAGGAGTAGCTGGCTGGATTTAATGTCCCAGTCGAACAACCCTCCTGTTCCAAAAGATGCACTTGTTACAGGAGAACCCGAACAGTGACCTCTCCTTGCTGCAGGATCTATAATGTGCTGCACCACCCCTTCCAGTTTTAACTTTTTTGCACTGGATGCACATAATGCTGATGTGTTAACATTGGGCTGAAGTTTTTTGCACCAAGATCTCACTGTTATCTTACATGGGTTAGAAAGCTAACTAGGGTGTGGGAGTCTTTAGTGAAAGTTGGCCTCATCAGCATATGTGAGTGTTGTTTGAAAGCACTACACCTTATGGATCATTGGGTGATAAAACAGTTGGGCTGTATTGTTGGGCTAATTTATGTATTGTTCAGTTCGAGTAAATTGAAATGTTGAGTAAAGCTCAAAAGAAGTGCTGCAATTTCCACAAATAATTCTCGAGTAGGTTGCATATCATATGACCAGAGAGTGTTTTATTATTGCTGTGATGCCAGCCACAGGTGAATTAACACACCCAAGTAGGAATACAACCGACATTGTGACCACATGGTTTGTGCATTTATAAAAGTGTTGCCTCAAATTGATCATATTTTCAAACATGGGTGTTGAACATCAGGTATCTTTGAAACCTATCGA
Organism: Chiloscyllium plagiosum; assembly: GCF_004010195.1. Lineage (NCBI taxonomy): Eukaryota > Metazoa > Chordata > Chondrichthyes > Orectolobiformes > Hemiscylliidae > Chiloscyllium > Chiloscyllium plagiosum. The sequence goes on from NC_057719.1 coordinate 62,496,762, forward strand.
GGAGTTTGAAAAACTTGTTTGTGTTCTGGAGGATCTGAAAGTTGAATGTAAAGACTCCAGTGACGTTTGTTCTATACTGTATATTCTAACCTACAATGCCAATGATTTCCTGTTATTGGTAATGACTGTCATTTACATTTGAGGTTTCGGTAAGGTAACATAAACACATTTTTGTCAAAGTCAACGTTGACATGCCTGATTTCAAATTTAAACAAAGCCGGGCAGTTAACTGTCAGTCAGCATTAATGGGTAAATTCTCCATGGGAACACCTCTGCCAGTTAGAGTCAACTTGCCAACAATCAGCACTCCTTTCTCAGAGAACACAAATGTTGGTTTCCCTTACAATGGTATTCCTGCAAAATGTCCTTACAAGTACAAGATAACAATAGTTACCAAAATGGGTCTTTTGTTTTTCAAACAATGCTCCAGTTCTATTACCAAATAACTATTTATAATAGAAACAGTTGAGCAGTCCATGTGATAGATTTGTTTTGCTTAATTTTTAAACCCACTTGTTTCTTTTAAAAATAAGGTCCATGATAGATAATTCCACAAAGCTAAAGTGGTGATAGTGTAAGTATATGACCCATTTCTTCAGGTTTTTTTTGAGGTCTGTTCTTCTTGCTTCTTTTACCAAGCGGTTACACTAAGTAATTTTACTTGATTTAAGAAGACATCAGATCCCATGATATTGTCTCATTTTTGCTACATTTGGATATGGGCTACTTCTGTAGTTGCAAATAATACTGAACATTGTGCAATCGTCAGCAAACATGCCCACTTGTGATCTTATGTTGGATGGAAAGCCATTGGTAAAGGAGCTGATGATGGTTGGGCTTTGGACACTCCCCTGATGAATTCCTGTAGCGATGCCCAACAGCTGAGGTGATTGACCTCAAACAACCATGTCATTTTCCTTTGTGCGTCTGTCATAATAATCTTGTCTGCTTTTGTGAAAATACCATCAGCCAACTTAAAGTGAGCAATGACATAGGAAAGGTTATTTTTAATATAAATAAATATCTGGTGTCATTTACCAGAAGAGACACTGCATTTCAATAACACAGTGCTAGCAAAATTAACGAGCAAGTTGCATCTCAAATCCTGATGAGATGAAGCCTGCAAGTAATCTAATTTATTAACCTGAAATTGATGCCAATGATTTAGATGACAATCAGTGTGCCTGGGGGTGATCTTCAGCAGTGACCTTAAAGTTGTCAGTCCATGTTAAAAACTGACCATCATATTTGTTCTGCAGACCAAGCTAATTTTGGATATTGCCACAGGATATCTATCAGTATCCAAAACACAGCCTGTTCTGGGCCCTTTTTGTTTCCAGAAAAAACAAATGAGGCTGGGACTCAGTGGCAGTGACAGATGTTTTCAACCAACCTGTTCAGGGATGTTATGAGACACCTCTGGAGAAGGTGGTAATTGAATCCTGGCTTAGAGGTAGTGATACTACCCCTGCACCACAAGGTGCACCACTTCCTCCTCAGTGGTGGTGACAGGCCATTATAGTGGGAGAAAACCATTTTTTTTACCCTTTAGCCTACTCTGCCATTCAATAAGATGATAGCTGATCAGATTATGGCCTTATTCCTCCACATTCCTGCATCCCCAAGATGATAGTTGACTCAAATGTTTATTTGAAAACTATTATTAATCTGTGAACTATTCACATGAATCTGCAGGATGGGCAGGAAGACAAATGAATGGGTTAGGTCAAGAAAAGGAGTTCATGAATCACCAGGGTTGCTAAGTACAGTTAGAGGGTGAACGCTAACCACGTATGGACATTAGAAATGAAAAGTCAACAAGTATGTCTTGCAATAATTGAAGGCGAAGTTTCAGGTAAAAACAGAAGGAGAAGAAAAGTGGAAAAGGTGGATAGTGCTGAGATACTGGGTAAAGAAAGCTTGGAGAAAGGCAGAAATGGTAGGGATGATGCTAGCCATCCCACTAATGCTATGTTGAAAACATGCAAGCATTATACTTCATAACGAACTAGCAAATCAACAAGATAACTGCTGCAATTTTTTGTTATTATTATTTCCAAAGACTTGCAATGGAATGAGAGTACTGACACCACATTATATATTGAGCTCTCTTCACAATGTGCAGAACATGAGGAACAAATAGGTACATGGATTAGTGGTACTTATTATTGCAAATAGGTGACCTCAACCTTCACCCTTGAGAGTTAGACTCTCCGATATTAATTTTCAATTGGCTCGTGTTGAGGAGTGCAGATGCTTCTCACTGAAAAAACATATTGCTAGGTTCTGTTTCATTAATTAATCCCAGTTGTTTTCAGTTTAAAAGCTGTTAAAGGTTTGAATGTAACGAATCATTTGTGTAATTCAGCCCCTAAATTATAGCAATGGATGGAAAATATAGATCATATTTATGTGATATTTGTTGGGAGATCGTGTATAACAGCTTCTATTTCCTCTGTAATTGGAACTTCATTCAGCCCTGATTTATTTCCAATCTGGATTTATTTGGTCTAACAAAAGATGCCAGTAAACATCCAATTAGGGCCAAACAAAATTGAGGCTCTTTTTTAAACAGAGCTCGGAGTACTAAGAATAATGAATGTTTCCAATGCGATTCACAATGAATCACGTTGACACCCACATAGTTCAAATAGACTTGTGTATTCTTAATTATCCAGCAGTTCATGGGAACATTTGTTTGAATATCTGCCTGAAAAATCTAAGGCAAGAAGGAATAAAGGATTTAGTGGCGCTGAAGAATGATGCTGTGCATCAGACAGAATTAATTAATTGATGTTCTGTGAATGTGGTATATTGGTAACATCTCAGCATGTCGGTGGCAATTTAAAATGATATTCACAAAAAACAAAGTATTTTAAATAAAGTAAACTCTGAGCTAAGATGAATTTGTTTTTGATCAGTTGTTTGAAGCCTCTGTGCAATTAAAACTCAGTCTCAATAGCCTTAGAAAAGGTAAGAGCTGAAAGCCGTGTACCTATGAGAGACCACAGCAAACCATGGCTTGATTACTATCAATACACACTGCTAATGCAGTGAAGGCTGTGGGAAAGAATAAGTGAGCTAATATTGTGTCAAGGCAAAAAGATGTAACGCTAATTGTTAGTGTCCCTTTGTGAGTGAAAGGAAGTAACGTCTTTGGAGTATGATGTCTGTGACAGTATAATTAACTATTAGATTCACATGGTGATGCGATCCCACTCATTTGTTTTGTTCAATTCTTTGCATCTCATTGTTGATTTGCACTGTGGTATTCATGGCTCTGGTTGGAACTCTTCTGCTTAAAAAGATTTGGGTTTATCAAATATCAACTTGAGACCCATGATCAAAATGAATTTATCTCATTTCAGGTTGTTCATTATTTTGACAAAAGAAATAAAAACATACTTGCTAATCAGCAACCATGTGACATTTCCAGTGTAACACATTCATGATGTGTCAGTTAATCATTTCTAGCTGTGCCCAGTCTGGTTATTGCACACTGCATCTAAGCCTGATACTCCTTCCATCTTTAGATTGCTCGTGTGATCATCAAAACAAGATTCCTGGCAACTCCCAGGTGATAGGAATATCTTTCATACTGCAGTTTGGGAGAGACAATGAAAATTAATAAATTATTTATCCCCTGACAAATAACAAACTTGGGTTAGAAAATGCTGGCTTTTCTCAGGCTTTTCTCCCTGCTACAGACCATTTGGTAAACCTGCCTGAAGCAGTAGTTGACTGCTAACTTCTGGGGCTCTGTCCTACCCCTGCTTGACAGCAGAGTAGCTCACTGGTTAGCACTGCTGCCTCACAGTGGCAGGGACCCAACTAGATTCCACCCTTGGGTGACTGTGTGGAGTTTGGATGTTCTCCTTGTGCACTGTGGGATCCCTCTGGGTGCTCTGGTTTCTTCCCACAGTCCAAAGGCTAGGGGATTGGCCATGGGGTGATAAGGATAGGGTCGGGAGTTGTGCCTGTTTGGCATGTTCTTCAGAGTATCAGTGTGGACTCCATGAGCTGAATGGCCTGCTTCCACACTGTACAGATTTTATGATTCTCTTCCTGCCTACCTTTACCAGAGTCTTGGCCTGTTGCAACATTGCCACATATTGATGGTATGGCCAGGCTTTTGAGTACTGGGATTAGTTTGATCATCACACATTGTGTCCTGTTTCCATCCTCCGTCATTATGCATTTCCCTCAACAGATCGTTGTCTCAGGAGATGGAACTGGAACTGATTTAACTGAGAGATCAGGAACTGTGAGGCTTCCAAGGTCAACATCAGTGTTTAGCTGAAAGAAAAGCCAGGTCCTTTACCATCTTGACCTTCTGTGTGAGCCCCTCAAAATACCCTGATCTGAGGGCAAAAATGTCCTTGTGTTGTCATGGGAACAAAGCTGCAGTGGGCAATCTTTGTGAACCAAAACTAGACAAATTTATAAATAAATTTTTGTCAGCGCTTAGTCAATGCCTTTCTGTGAAATTCTTTTTAGCATATTTGAATAAATGTTCAAATAAATTTAAAATTAAATTCTAAGTAAACAGATTACTGCTCCCATTGATGAAGTCATGATTGATGAACCTGCTGTGTTAAGTACTTAAACATGTTTGAATGAAAAAAACAATTGCCATTTTTGCCTAAAGCTCAAGGATGACCCTATTTAACTCTGTTGCCAAGTAGAAATGAAGAACAGCTTTACTCAGAAATTGATATTTAACTTGGTATCACTGTTAGAAAGTTAGCCAGTTTATATGAGAATGCTACCTGTGTAATGGGACTGATCGTTACAGACTTTGTGGGATTTGTAGAGGTGTGTGTGTGGCAACACAAATTGATAAGTAGTTTTGTAAATATAGGTATTCCAGCAACACCACTCTGACTTGGTTAAAGCATGCGAAAGTGTGTGTCAATAGTGTAGTGGCATTCTCTCCATTCGCAGTCTGGAAAGTGGCAAATACACTCCCACTATTTAAGAAGGAAATGAAATAGCAACAGCCTGTAGAGCCAAACTCAGCATTCAACATGATCATGACTGATCAATACTTCAATACCTTTTACTCATCCCCATCCCCAAAAGCCCGATTGGTATTCAGAAATCTATCAATCTGTACCTCAAACTTACTCCAAGTCTGAGCTTCCACAGCCCTGTGTATCAGAGTTTCAAAGGTTCATAACCCTCCAAGTTTGAAAATAAAATTCTACTCATCTCAGACCTAAGTGCAATCACTTTTTAAATTTTGTCCCCTGGTTCTAGGCTCCATGACCAGGGGAAACATCTTCCTTGCATCTAACCTGTCCATCCTTATTGAAACCTGCAAAACACTTCAAAGATCACCCCTCATTCTACCCAAACTCTAGAAAATACATGCCTAATCTCTCTCCAAAGGACAGTCCCATCATCCTGGGAATAAGTCTGGTGAACCTTCGCTACACTCCCTCTATGGCAGTAATATCTTTCCAGCGATAAGGAAGCCATTTCTATCATCCACAAGTTTGGAAATATTACAATGAGTCTCAATTTCCAAATCTTTGAGATATACGATGAGCAGCTTCGACCCTAGTACTGACCCTTGCAGTACCCCATTAGATAGATTCTGCCGTTTCTCAGTTTCTTGCATCATCTTCTGTACCTTCCTCAGAAAACAGATGCAAATCAATCATTTAGCTTCTCCTTCATTTTTCTATTCTTTGTTATACATTTTGCTGATTCTGCTTTTAAGAGGGGAGAGAGAAAACCGAAATCCAGAACTGTTAGCCTAACATTAGTTGTCGGGAAAATGTTAGATTGTACAGTAAAGGATGTCATACCAAGACACTTTCAAAACAACGGTAGGGTTGTACAGAGTTACATAGATTTAGTACGTGAGAACATAGGAACTTGGAGCAGCACGAGGCCATCTGGCCCTTTGGGCCTCCTCCACCGTTCAGTAAGATCATGGCTGACCTTTTTGTGGACTCAGCTCCACTTACTCGTCCTCTCACTATAATCCCTGAATTCCTTCATTGTTCAAAAAATATCGATCTTAGCTTTAAAAACATTTACTGAAGTAGCATCAACTACTTCACTAGGCAGGGGATTTACAGCCCTTTGGGTGAAGAAGTTCCTCCTCAACTCAATCCTAAATCTGCTCCCCCTAATCTTGAGGCTATGCCCTCTCGTCCTACTTTCACCTGCCAGTGGAAACATCCTCCCTAATGTCTATTTTATCTATTCCCTTCATTGTTTTATGTATTTCTGTAAGATCTCCCCCCATTCTTCTAAATTCCATGAATATAATCCCAGTTTACTTAGTCTGTCCTCATAAACCAACCCCCCCCCCCCCCTCAAATCCAGAATCAACCCAGTGAACCTCCTTTTGCACCCTCTCCAGTGGCATCGTTTCTCAAGTAAGGAGACCAAAACTGCACGCAGTACTCCATGTGTGGCCTCACCAGCACGCTGTATAGCTGCAACATAAACTCCCTGCTTTTAAACTCAATACCTTTAGCAATGAAGGCAAAGTTCCATTTGCCTTCCTAATTACTTGTTGTACCTGTATACCAACCTTCTGTGATTCATGTACAAGGACACCCGAGTCCCTTTCCATAGCAGCATGCTGCACCTTTTTACCATTCGAATAGTAGTCCTTTTTAGTGTTACTGCTACCAAACTGGAAAGGGAAATCATGTTTGACAAACCTATTTGAGAGGTTTAAGGCTTTAACTGGCAGAATAGATGAGGGGGAACTGGTGGATGACGTCTATTTAAATTTTCAGACAAAAAGCTTTTGATAAGGTCCCACACAAGAGGTTGGTAGGCAAATTTAGAGCACATGAGATCCGGGGTAATATACCAGCGTGGATTGAGAACTGGCTAACAGAAAACAAAGAGTAGTAGCAAAATGAGTCTGTTTCAGGTTAGCAGGTTGTGATGTCCCACTAGTTACGAGAGTCAGAAGATTTGAGTATGGAGATTGAATGTAATATCTCTAAGTTTGCAGATGACAAAAAAACAGGTGAATGTTGGGAGTTATGACGATGATACAAAGACAATTGAAGAGAATTTCGAGGGGAGTTTATCTACTGAGTCATTTTCGGGTGGAAATCAGAAACAGGAAAGTGGTGATAACTTTATTAGGGGTTTTCTATAGACCCCCAATAGCAACAGAGACACGGAGGAGCAGATTGGGAGTCAGATTTTGGAAATGTGCAGAAGTAACAGGGTTGTTGTCATGGATGACTTCAACTTCCCTAATATTAATTGGAAACTTCTTAGTGCAAAGAGGTTGGGAGACAATTTAGAGCATGTGATATCAGGGGTAATATACCAGTGTGGATTGGATGGAGTTGATTTTGTCAAATGTGTCCAGGAAGGATTCCTGACTCAATATCTAAATAAGTCAACTAGAGGGGAGGCCATATTGGATTAGGTGCTTGGCAGTGAACCAGACCAGGTGTCAGATCTCTTGGTGGGAGAGCATTTCGGTGATAATAATCACAACTCGCTGATCTTCCTCTCATCATGGATAGGGATAGGAGCAGATGGTATGGGAAATTATTTAAATGGGGGAGGGGGAATTGCAATGCAATTAGGCAGGAATTATGGAGCATAATTTAGGAGCATATTTTTTCGGGGAAATGCACAACAGAAATAATTGTTTCGGGAACACTTGCTATGTGTGCTGAATAGGTTTGTCTTACTGAGGCAAGGAAGGGGTGGGAGGCTGAAGGAACCTTGAGTGACAAGAGATGTGGAACATCTAGTCAAGAGGAAGGAGGAACTTAAGTTTGACGAAGTAAGGATCTGACAAGGCTCTAGAGGGTTACAAGAAAGACATAAAGGAACTGAAGAATGGACATAGAGCTAGAAGGGGGCATGAAAAAAAGCCTTGGCTGGAAGAATTAAGGAAAAATCCCAGACGTTCTACACTTATGTGAGGAACAGGAGGATGGCAAGAGTGAGGGTAGGGCTGAAAATGTGTTGCTGGAAAAGCGCAGCAGGTCAGGCAGCATCCAGGGAACAGGAGAATCGACGTTTCGGGCATAAGTCCTTCTCGGGGATAGTGGAGGGAATTTGTGCCTAGAGTCTGAGAAGGTAGGGGAGGTATTTAATGAATACTTTAATTCAGTATTCACTTGTGAGAGGGACCCTGTTATTTGTGGAGGGCATTGTGAAACAGGCTAATATGCTTGAACAGGTTGATGTTAAGAAGGAGGATGTGCTGAAAATATTAAAAAACATGAGGATAGGTAAGTCCCCTGGGCCAGACGGGATATACGCAAGGTTTCTACGGGATGTGAGGGAAGAGATTGCTGCACCTTTGGCGATGATCTTTGTGCCCTCATTCTCCATTGGAGTAGCAGCAGATGATTGGAGGGTGGCAAATGTTATTCCCTTGTTCAAGAACGGGAATAGGGATAATCCTGGGAATTATAGATCAGTCTTACATTGTTGGTGGGCACATTATTAGAGAGGATTCTGAGGGACAGGATTTATGATTATTTGGACAACCACAGTTTAATTAGAGATAGTCAGCACAGCTTTGTGAGAGGCGGGACATGCCTCACAAGCTTTTATTGACTTCTTTGAGGATGTGACAAAACACATTGAAGGTAGAACAGTAGATGAAGTACATATGGATTTTGGCAAGGTGTTTGATAAAGTTTCCCATTGTAGGCTTATTCAGAAAGTAAGGAGGCATGGGACACAGGGAAATCTGGCTGTCTGGATACAGAATTGGCTGGCCCATTTACTACCAGGGTAGGAGTAGATGGAAAGTATTCAGCCTGGAGCTCGGTGACCAGTGGTGTTCTGCAGGGAACTGTTCTGGGATCTCAGCTCTTTGTGATTTTTTTATAAATGACTTGGAAAAGGATGCAGAAGGGTCTGTTAATATGTTTGCCAATGACACAAAGGTTGGTGGAGTTGTGGATAGTGTGGACACCTGTTGTAGATGTAACGGGGCATTGACAGGATGCACAGCTGGGCTGAGAAGTGGCAGATGGAGTTCAGCCCGGAAAAGTGTGAAGTGATTCACTTTGAAAGGTTGAATTTGAATGCAGATTACACGGTTAAAGGCAGATTTGTTGGCAGTGTGGAGGAACAGAGGGATCATGGCATCCACGTCCATAGATCCCTCAAAGTTGCCACCCAAGTTGATAGCGTTGTTATAAGGCATATGGTGTGTTGGCTTTCATTAGCAATGGGATTGAGTTTAAGAGCTGTGTGGTTATGCTGCAGCTCTCGAAAGCCCTGGTTAGATCACATTTGGAATATTGTGTTCAGTTCTGGTCGCCTCATAATAGGAAGGATGTGGAAGCTTTAGAGAAGGTGTCGAGGAGATTGACCAGAATGTGGCCTGGACTGGAGGGCATGTCTTATGAAGAAAGATTGATGGAGCTAGGACTTTTCTCATTGGAGCGAAGAAGGATGAGAGGTGACTTGATAGTGGTGTACATGATGATGAGAAGCATAGATAGATTGGATAGCTAGAGACTTTGTCCCATGGCGGAAATGGCTGTCATGAGGAGGCATAATTTTAAGGTGATTGGAGAAAGGTTTGGGGGAGCTGTCAGAGGTAGGTTCTTTACACAGAGAGTGGTGGGTGTGTGGAATGCACTGCCAGCAGTGGTAGTACAGTCAGATACATTGGGAACATTTAATTGACTTTTGGATAGGCACATTCAGGGTGGGTAGGTTAGTTTGATCTTTGAATGGGATAAAAGGTCCACACATTGTCGAGGGGCGAAAGGCCTGTACTATGCTGTATGGTTGTATGTTCCATGTTCTAAACTGGAGAAGCTAATTGAGTGGGCAGTAGTTTCCCAGGTGGAGAAATGTGGGATTATCCACTTTGTTCGGAGAAACAAAAATAAAAATAATAATTTTGATAAGGGACTTGAGAGTCCTTGCATATGAGTTATTGAAAATTATTATGCAGGCAATACAGACAACTTGGGAGGCAAATGCTTTTTTAAAAATCATCCTGTAAAGAAGGACCTCCAAAGTGCTGGTAGGAATCAGGTATTTTAACCCAGTTACATTGAAGGAACAGGCACGTCGTTTCCAAGCTGGGACGGTTTGTGGCTTGGGCAGGATCTTGTTTCCCTTATCCTCCTTGGTAGTAGGGGGCATGGATTTGATAGGTGCTGCAAACATGGAAGGTAGCAAACATTGCCCACTATTTAAGAATGGAGCAAGAGAGAAATACAAAGGATGGAATAAAGATATGGGCTTTGTTGGCAAGAATGGTATTTATTGCTCATTCCAAATTTCCTGTGAGAACATGATAGTGGGCTGCCACCTGAACTATTGAACTCCATTTAGTGCAGGGAACACCCACAGTGCTGTTCAAGAAGGATGCGAATACTTCAGGAAAATAGGGCTCAAGTGGAAGGTTGGCTGTGATTTTATTGGATGGCAGAGTAGACTCAATGGACCTTCCCCTGCAACCGCAGGAGGTGCAAGACTTGCGCCCACACCTCCCCCCTCACCTCCCTCCAAGGCCCCAAAGGAAACTTCCATATCCGCCACAGATTCACCTGCACCTCCACACATATCATCTATTGCATCCTCTGCACCCGATGTGGCCTCCTCTATATTGGGGAGACAGGCCGGCTACTTGCGGAGCGTTTCAGAGAACACCTCTGGGACACTCGGACCAACCAACCCAAACACCCTGTAGCTCAACATTGCAATTCCCCCTTCCACTCCACCAAGGATATGCAGGTCTTTGGACTCCTCCATCGTCAGACCGCAACAAAACGACGGTTGGAGGAAGAACGCCTCATCTTCCGGCTAGGAACCCTCCAACCACAAGGGATGAACTCGGATTTCACCAGTTTCCTCATTTCCCCTCCCCCCACTCTGTCTCAGTCAAATCCATCAAATTCAGCACCGCCTTCCTAACCTGAGATCTTCTTCCCGACCTCTCCACCCCCCACCCCAGTCTGACCTATCACCCTCACCTTGACCTCTTTCCACCTATCACATTTCCGACGCCCCTCCCCCAAGTCCCTCCTCCCTACCTTTTATCTTAGCCTGCTGGACAAACTTTCCTCATTCCTGAAGAAGGGCTTATGCCCGAAACGTCGATTCTCCTGTTCCCTGGATGCTGCCTGACCTGCTGCGCTTTTCCAGCAACACATTTCCAGAGTAGACTCAATGGCCTACTCCCACTCCTATTTTGTCTGTTCGTATGCCTTGATGTGTGCAGCTCCAACATCACTTCAGAAACTTGCACATAATCCAGAACAAAGACAATTTGATTAATGCCCCTCTCACCAGCTTCAATGTTCACTCACTCCACCACCATCACCACTCTGTGGATGCTTACGCACCATTTGCAAGGTGCATTGTAGCACCTTCAACAGCAGCTTCCAAACCTGTGCCCCCACCACCTCAGGACAAGTGAAGCAGATCTATGGGGGCACCACAAAGTGCAAGAGTTCCTCCAAGACACAAATCTGTATCCCTTCAATGTCACTAGGTTAAAATCCTTTAATTACCTATTCGTAACATGCACTTTGAGTAGCCTACACCTTGTGGACTGTAGCTGTTCAAGAAGTCAGCTCACCACCTCTGCCTTGAAGGTAGTAAGAGATTGCTGATAAAAGCTGGCCCAACCAGCAAAGCTCAAAAACCCATGAAAGAATTTAAAAAAGAAATTCGTTGATCCTGATCATTTTTATTTTCAGGTATTTTTCAATTTGTTCAAAACTTCTCTAGCTTTCAAGGTGTAGTCATAAGGCATGGAGATGAAGCAACATGTTTTTACATCTAATTAGAATTGTCTGAGATGACACAGTCACACAGAAGTCCAACAGAATCATGCATCAGTGTTTACGCTCCATGCAAATCTCCTCCCACCTTTCTTCATCAAAACCCATGAACATATCCTCCATTATTTGCTTGTTTGCGTGCTTCCCTTGCTTTTCCTTAAATGTGTCTATGTTAATTGTTTCAGCTACTCCCCAAGGTAGAAATTCCACATTCAAAATTCCCTCTGGATGAAATTAGTTACTCCTGAATTTGTTATTGTATTTATAGACTATCATTTTTGTTTTGCTTTTAGCTTTGGTACTCCGCAAGTGGAAATGTTTTCTCAACATTTGCCTTTTAAATCCTTTCATACTCCTCAAGATCTCTAATAAGAAACATGGCCCATCACTCCAGCCTTACACTTGCCAGAGGAAACGTTCCCAGTCTATTTACCTTTCCTTGATAGGGATATGCCCTTGGTTCTGATATTGTTCTGGTAAATCTTTTTGCACAATCTTTAGTGTCTCCATATCATTTTCTATACCATAAAGACCAAAACTGTTTCCAGGACTCCAAAGAGTTGTAAAATCAAGGATTTATACAAATTTAGTGTAAATTTTCTGCTTTTTAATCTACCTCCCTAAAAATGAATCCCTATGTTTTGTGCTTTATTTTATATTGGTCCTTACATTGGTCTCAGGCAACCATATATGCTCCCACGCCCCCCCACCACCCCAAAAAAAGTTGAGTCCTTTCTTTTCAAAGCAATATCTGATATTTTTTCTATCAAAATACCCTGTTTATATTTGGCAATGTTGAAGCATTATTGCCAAGTACATACCCATTCTGTAAGTTTATTAATGTTGTCCTATGTTTTATTACACTTTCCTTGAGTATTATCTACAATCCCAATTTGGTGTCATTCACAAATTTTGAAATTGTACCTCCAATCCCATTCTGATGGTAATAGTGGACACATGAACATAAAACAATCAGGAGCAAGAGTTAGCCATTTAACCCTTTGAGTCTGTCTAAACATTTATTGCAATCACCGGCTGCTCCTTCACCTTCTGCACTATCCCCATGTCCCTTATTTTCATTGAATCCAAAATTGTGTAATTGCAATGTTGATCACTTTCACTCTTCTGTTTTGCTGTCAATTATGTTACTTGCCCCTTGACTCCATATGCTCTGATATTAGTCTTGAATCAACTGTGTGGAAACTTATCCAAGTTCATTTGGAATTGAAGTATTGTCACCAAATGATGCTTATCTTTCCTTTCAAAGAATTCAAAAGGTTGGTCAAGCATGAACTCTTGAAATTTTGAAATATGTACTCATTATTGTATTTTCAATAGCTAGATGATTTTCTATTATATGCATGAGTAATGATTCTATCATGTCTTGTATTGCAAGCATTAATTTGGTCTGTAGTTTTTCAAATTGGTCAACTGGTCACAGTGTTCTGATTAATCCCATCACCAACTTAACCTGTAGGAATCACTTTTGATGCACAGAAGACTTGCAAACATTTCGTCCCCTGTCTAGGTGACATCCTCAGTGCTTGGGAGCCTCCTGTGAAGCGCTTCTGTGGTGTTTCCTCCGGCATTTATAGTGGCCTGTCTCTGCCGCTTCCGGTTGTCAGTTCCAGCTGTCCGCTGTAGTGGCTGGTATATTGAGTCCAGGTCGATGTGTTTGTTGATGGAGTTTGTGGATGAGTGCCATGCTTCTAGGAATTCCCTGGCTGTTCTTTGTTTGGCTTGCCCTATAATGGTAGTGTTGTCCCAGTCGAATTCATGTTGCTTGTCGTCTGCGTGTGTGGCTACTAGGGATAGCTGGTCGTGTCGTTTTGTGGCTCGTTGATGTTCGTGAATGCCGATCGTTAGCTGTTTTCCTGTTTGTCCTATATAGTGTTTTGTGCAGTCCTTGCATAGGATTTTGTACACTACATTAGTTTTGCTCATGCTGGGTATCGGGTCCTTCGTTCAGGTGAGTTGTTGTCTGAGTGTGGACCCAATATACCGGCCACTACAGCCGACAGCTGAAACTGACAACCGAAAGCGGCAGGGACAG
>NC_057719.1:62510920-62572896 GCF_004010195.1 Chiloscyllium plagiosum
GGATTTTGTACACTACATTGGTTTTGCTCATGCTGAGTATCGGTTCCTTCGTTCTGGTGAGTTGTTGTCTGAGTGTGGCTGTTGTTTTGTGTGCTGTTATAAGTCCTAGTGGTCGCAGCCAGGGAATTCCTAGAAGCATGGCACTCATCCACAAACTCCATCAACAAACACATCGACCTGGACCCAATATACCGGCCACTACAGCGGACAGCTGAAACTGACAACCGGAAGTGGCAGGGACAGGCCACTATAAATGCCGGAGGAAACACCACAGAAGCGCTTCACAGGAGGCTCCCAAGCACTGAGGATGTCACCTAGACAGGGGACGAAACATTTGCAACAAAAACTTCCAGCTCGGTGAACAGAACCACAGCAACGAGCACCCGAGCTACAAATCTTCTCCCAAACTTTGAACAGAAGACTTCTGGAATCATTTCCTTTTCTAACGTTTTTAATGTATGTCTTCAGACTTCTGTTATTTCTTACCTAATCTCTCTTAATATACCTGAATGCAGTTGTTCTGAACCAGACATTTTGTTTTATCTTTGATTGCATTTCTGTTTTTATTTTTTTGATCTACTCTGCTAATTTCACCACCAGCATTTCCATGGTTAATACCAATGTTTAATATGGTCTTTATGATGAGAAATTAAACCCCAAAAGAGTGACTGCCTTTGGTTGCATTGGTTGCAAAGCATTTTGGGATGTCTTAAGGTTGTCGAAGGAAGTGTTGCATATTGTACTTTAGTACTATTCACTCGCTCTTTTCCCATTTGTAAGTGTGTGACAATTTTAAAAAAAAATCTAAATTTAAGTAAATTTCAATGTTCTATTTTCTAAAAACCAGGAGAATTGCATGATAAAAGGTAGAAATGAAGTTGGCTGTCAGACTTCACAAGAACTAGGAGTTTAAGACAAAAGGACCACAAATGTATGAAGTACAAAAGGTTCAACAATCTCATCAAGGGAAATGGCTTAATACACAAACTGTTAAGGCATTTTATCCTGTATCTGACAAGTATGATATTGAATGCAATTGTTTGTGGTTACAATGCGATTTTATAAATCTAATTTTGTCATGAGATTCCACTGATGAACACTGCTTTAAGAAAATAAAATGCTTGCTTATGCTTTTGTTTAATTTCTCTGACAAGTAGTTCAGTAATTTTTCCTGTTAAAAATGACAGTCATTCTAGTTTTTTTTTGTTTTAGATAAAAAGCATCCTTGCTAAAGAAATACGGCTTTAATTTAAGAAATAGTTTTTTTTTAAAAAAGCATCATTTCTGGTGTTCTGTCATATCTTTACAATCTGCACTTCCATTTCATGAGGTAATTTGCCTATTGTTACTGCAGGGATAATTCGAAGTTCTGCAAATCAATTTTTATTCTTTGGTAAATTCCCTGAATGCAAAGAAAAAAATGCATGTCATGACCAATTGTAAATGAGGTTTTATTAGGTATTCCGTATCTGAGGAAAATAGCTTTTCTGTAATACATCTCTTTTATAACTGATGTGTATTTTAGATTACAGGAGTAATACGTGACCAAGCTGTTTCTGAAATGTGAGGAAATGGGCAGCCAGTGCAGCTTTGGTAGTTTACCTTAATCAGTATTTTTAAGAGTGATAAACACTGTCTCAGCCTAAGCTTTAAAGGATTATAGAGATAGAGTCATAGAGTTATACAGCATGGAAACAACCCCTTTGGTCCAATTTGTCCATGCTGACCAGATACCTTAAATTAATGTAGTCCCATTTGGCCCATATACCTTTAAACCCTTCGTATTCATGTACCCATCCAGATGCATTATAAATATTGTAATTGTACCAGCCTCCACCACTTCCTCTGGCAGTTCATTTCATACATGCACCACCCTCTGAATTTAAAAGGTTACCCCTTAGGTCCCTTTTATATCTTTCCCCTCTCACCCTAAACCTATGCCCTCCAGCTCTGGACTCTTCCAACCCAGGGAAAGACTTTATCTATTTACCCTCTCCATGCCCCTCATGATTTTATAAACCTCTACAAGGTCACCACTCAGCCTTCAACACTACAGGGAAAACAGACCCAGCCTGTTCAGCCTCTCCCTATAGCTCAAATCCTCCAACCCTGGCAACATCCTTGTCAATCTTTTCTGAACCCTTTCAAGTTTCAAACCATCCTTCCCATAGAAGGGAGACCAGAATTGCAAACAATATTCCAAAAGTGGCCTAACCGATGGTTGTATAAGTTTTTGCACTTGCTTGTGCTTCTGACAACTCTGTTACAATACTGCTTCATGTGGACTTTTCAGTATCCTGATACTTGTCTGGATTTTGAAGAGTTAACGGACAAATTTCTGGTATGCAATCTTTTTGCATGTGGCCAGCCATCTGTTATTCTTCAGAGCATCCCAAAGGTCCTTTTTTTTTGTTGTTGCAGTTCTTCATCTTTTGGTTGGGCACTGGCATATTTAAATTATTTAAATTTGAATTAGGCAATGTAAATAAATGAGCAAAAGGGAATATGGTGCTTAAAATGAATAATCCAATGATACGAATTAAATTGCCTTAAGGAGTAGACTTAGTCTTGTCAGCTCTTTTTATTGGCTTTTGCAATTCTGGTCCACTAACTATCATAAATGACAGTCATATATACACATTTGTCTAATGTATGTGATTCCCTTAGGTTGTACTTGTGTATCCCAGTAATAATTCTTCCTATTCTGGAAGGCAGGTATTCAAAGGTTTGCAAATTGAGTTATTAGCAGCTTGTGGTTGGCTTCAGGAACATGCCAGTCACACATTAACTGAACTTTTGCAAGGCAAACATAATGTTTAATAACCCATTCTTACAATTTATCTATCTGCTGTCTATGCTATCTTACCTCAGTCTATGCTTATGATATAACATCCATTGACCAGCATCATAACCATACTTTGGGGCTTTGTCCATGATGTCTCCGTTAAATGCCAGCTTAGTAACTTCAGATGTCTGGTGATGCTTATTAACTATCTTACTAGCTTCAAATGCGTTCCAGAGTTTATCATGTTCATGTTTGGATTGACACTGAATTGTTTTGTAAAGTACTGAGAGATGTGAAGCAATACTACAGTAGAATAAACAATTTCTGTTTCTTATGAGGAATATTTAGGGAATTAGATTCCCTACAGTGTGGAAGTAGGTCATTTGTCCCCACCGACCCTCCGAAGATTAACCCACCCAGACCCATTACCGAACCCTATATTTACCATTGACTAATGCATCTAACACTATGGGCAATTTAACATGGCCAATTCACATCTTTGGACTGTGGGAGGAAGCCGAAGTACCCAGAGGAAGCCCACGCAGACACGGGGAGAATGTGCAAACTCCACACAGACAGTCACCTGAGGCAAGAATCGAACCTGGGTTCCTGGCACTCTGAGGCAGCAGTGCTAACCACTGAGTCACTGTGTCGCCCCGTAACTTCAGGGTTTGTAACTTAATTCTTAATAAATATTGGATGGGAAAATGCAACCAGTTGAAACTCCAGAATATTAATTATCATATTTCTACTGTTCAACCTGTAGCCAGCAGAACAGATCTCTTGTCATGTATTCTGTTGTTTTCTTCTATAGTTTTCTTAAGTGGATGCTGCCTGACCTGCTGTGCTGTTCCAGCAATAAAGTTTCAACTGTTTTCTTCTATAGTTTTCTTAAGGCCACAAAGGAACTCTATTAAGAAATTTATGGCCGGACATGAGATTAAATTTTGAGGTATATATTAAATTTCAGCCATACAACATTATGAGGAAGCATGGAAACTAATAATTAATGAGGAGATGCAATGGATGGTTAGATTCCATGATGGATTAGCTCACTGTTGGACTGAATATGATGGGTCCTCCTCAGATTTTCCTGCAGTGGGTTTCATTGCAAGTGACTGCTGTCCGTGATGGATGTGAAAAAACCCATTAATGAAATTAATTTAAATTGGCAGCTGATGAGAGTTCAGTTCCTTCAAATCCTCCATCATGAGCAAAGCTGCTAGTGTATCATTGATCAGCAGAAATTGCCTTGTCTGGCTCAACATCAGTTTTTTTTCTTTCATTCCTCTACACCATGCACTAACCCTGGTCACCACCTCAAAGGTAACTTACTCCAGTCAAGAGGTGTTGAAATCAGGGAAGAATTAAGTGAAATGAAAATCCAGGAGATGCTCACGACCTTCGCAATAACCAACTCCAGGAAGCTGCCATTTGAAACAGTTTAATCAATAAAAGGCTGGTCCAACTCTTTCAAGATTCTACTGCACTTGTTTTAATTGGACTGAATATGAAACTTAATCGAAAACAAAACAGAAAATGTTGGAAATACCTGCAGGTCAAGTGTTTTCTGTGTTACGAGTAGCCAAGTTAATGTTCTTGGGTGATATCCTTTCATCAGAATAGCCTAAACTGTTAAAGTCGAGAGTGTGGCGCTGGAAAAGCACAGCAGGTCAGGCAGCATCCGAGGAGCAGGAGAATCGAGGTTTCGAGCATAAACCCCTCATCAGGCTCTTGTCCAAAACGTCTGTTCTCCTGCTCCTCGGATGTTGCCTGATCTGCTGTGCTTTTCCAGCACTACACTCTCCACTCTGATCTCCAACACCTGCAGTCCTCACCGTCTCCTAAAATGTTAAAGCTGTTTCTCTCTCCATAGATGCTGCCCGAGCTGATAAGTGTTTCTAGCATTTTGAGCTTAGTTCAGATTTCCAAGTCTGTTGTATTTGGTCTTTTTATGAGCATTGTTTTCATTGTCGGAAGAAGAGTTGTTGTTCAACATGTAAGAAGGTAGCATTGCTGCTTGCATGTGGTAACAGCATTTTAATTTGATGCCTCTTAAAATTTGGGGAGTAGAGTTTCTGTCTTTTAAGAATGGACAAAATTTGAGAGCCACTTGAAAGGCAGGCGCCTCAACTATTTCAGTCTGAAGGGCCAGAATAACAATTTTCAGAGCAGTTCGAGAAATATACCTCTGAGGCTTTATAATGCTCTGGTCAGACCAGATTTGGAGTATTGTGAGCAATTTTGGGCCCTATATCTCAGCAATTTTGGGCCCTATATCTTGGAGCGGGTCCAGAGGAGGTTCACGCGAATGATCCCAGGAATGAAAGGCTCAACATATGAGGAATGTTTGAGGACTTTGGGTCTATACTCGATAGAGTTTAGAAGGATCGGGGTGGGGGGAAGGATTATTGAAACTTACAGAATACTGAATGGCCTGGACAGAGTGGAGGCAAAGCAGAATGTTTCCATTTGTAGGCGATACTAAGATCCGAGGGCACAGCCTTAGAGTGAAGGGAAGACTTGTTAAAATGGAGATGAGGAGAAAATTCTTTTGCCAGAGAGTGGTGAATCTTTGGGATCCATTGCCACAGGAGGCCGTGGAGGCCGGGCCATTGAGTATATTTAAGACGGAGATAGATAGGTTCTTGATTGTGAAAGGGATCAAGCAGGAGAATGGAGTTGAGAAACTGATCAGCCATGATTGAATGGTGGATTGAATTGATGGACCGAATGGCCTAACTTCTACTCCTATCTCCCATGGTCTTAGAGGGCAATTCGTGAAATATTGACAAAGTTCTTTTATTTTCCTGCAGCCACCTTGCGCATTGGAAGTTTGATGAGGTGCAGAACAAGATAACGTATTCCCCTTTTGTGATTCGTCTAGCTATGTACAGTAAATCATGT
This sequence comes from Chiloscyllium plagiosum, assembly GCF_004010195.1. NCBI lineage: Eukaryota > Metazoa > Chordata > Chondrichthyes > Orectolobiformes > Hemiscylliidae > Chiloscyllium > Chiloscyllium plagiosum. The sequence continues at coordinate 62,516,613 of NC_057719.1, forward strand.
TTTTCAATTGATGTATTTCTGACTGCTGACAGTTAGTGGTGTTTGGGCTACTGGCTTGAGGATACCAAGCTCTCTTTGAACAAGACGAGGTTGACCATGGTGGGCTAAAGGGCCCGTTCCTGTGCTGTACCACTCTTTGAGATGAACGAGAGTCAGAAGGTGCTAGTGAGTTTCATCGCTGGCACACTCATGCTGGAGCAAGTGCATTGGCTACATTGGAAGCAGTGAACCTGGTCTGGTATCTTTAAGCTCAATATCGGAGGCTGTTTGCAACTGTTCAGACTGAAGAGTGTGGCGCGGTGATTTCTGTGCTAACCGAGTAAGGCATTGCTGCAAACACAGGAGCCCAGAAACACAACTCTTAACTGAGTGTAGAGACAAGACTATCAGGAAACATGAAGAATTGTGCAGTCTGTTTGGCCCCAATGCCGGGTGAAGGAGAACAAATGTCACAGAACAGAAACAGTGGCAAAGAAAAATGACTAAAAATATCTTTTGAGGAGCAAACTTTCATTCATCAAAATTATTGTAGTCTGCTGCCAAATTGCACTGTCTGTGGCCAAGGAGCACTGCCTGCCTTAGTGGTTACAGCCAAAAGCTCTCTGGAACCAAGGAACCCTGTGAAATGTGCTACATGATTAATGAGCAAACCAGGATCAAGGTCAAAACAAACTTAATATCACATCCCGCATCCCTCCAAATGTCTGGTGTTTCGAAAGAGCATAGGATTGAATTCGGTCTCTGTTTTTGATTGTTCATACTCCATTTTTGTTTTATTAAAGCCGTGCTTCAGGAAACTACATGAATAAGTCAGCTTTCAATATCGGGGCAATGTGATTGAAAAGCCATTTAGTGTCTTAAGTGAAAGTTCTCTTAGGCTACAGTGTCCAATGCCAACTACTTGTCACTTGCTCAAGAGAAATAGTTTGTCTTGTAAAGCAGACTTTCTTTTTCTTCCTGTCATATTTTGAAAGGTCGCAATTCCTCTGCCTTCCACTTTGGTTACCTCGCTCAGCAACTATTGAGAAATGAGTGGGGGTAATAAGTATTTGATAACTTCATTAGATTCCATTTGTCTTCATCTTACATAAACATAGATACACATACCCAGCAGCATTAATCATAAAGCAATTTGAATGTTATGCAATGAAGTGTATGTGAATCTGTGTCATAACCTTGATTTTCAAGTTTGGATTTCAAACTGATAGAAAATGGGTGTTTGTCTATTTTTGTGAAGTAGTTTAATAATTAAATCGGTCAGTCTTTCTGGGATCGTAATTTTAAACCTATGGCTGTGCCTCCTAGATTATTAATGGTAGTCTATTTATATTGTAGAGTCTTGCAGTAGAAGAAGCAAACCATTGAAAAGCATTACCTTGTTTTAGTATAATCAAGAATTGATTCGAGATCGGCAAACCCAGAGATGGTTTTATTTTTGAGCAAGTTGGAAGGAGACCTGATTGAAATCAGATCAGGTACAGTTTTTCTGTCAGAACAAGATGGTTCAGAACAGTTAAGGGTAACAAGTTATGTCCGTGAAATAGTTTAGCCTGTGAAACTTGTAGAATAGAAGTGTTTGTTTATAAATCTGTATTGATTGTTTAAAAATGTAAGTCTTAAGATGTCAGTTGTGAGTGGTCAAAAGCCTCCAACCTTACTGGATTGGAACTGATGTTCTGCCATTAAGTCAAACCTACAGATGGTAAGTAAGTGACAGTGTTGGGGAATAGATGGCGTTTTGTTTTGCTATGTGTTTAAAATCTTTCAAACTGTTACATTCATGTTGCTTTGGTCTGTGCACTTTAAAAATTTCTTTGGAGCTTTAAACTTCTGTTTCATTGCTGAAACCATTCTGTTGCCTTGTGTACCAAAGTATGAGTGAAAAGCCAATACGTTGGGGGGAAAAAAAATCTATCAAGCCAGGTTTAATTCTAATGTCTGACTTATCCAGGTGTAATATCAGCTGGGATCGTAACAGTTTAGTTCAGTTTTAAATGAGGTGATGTCTTTCTGGGGACAACTTTAGATTTGTTCCACTTGATGAAATGCATGCCTGAATGGGACAAGGGGAGTATTTTTACAGTGCCTTTTGAATTCAGTCAGTTTTACAGATACTTCTAATGATCATTTCCAGCATAAAATTAGAGGGAAATTACCATTTGTGGTTAACTTATGCATTCATCACCGATTTCAGTCATGCTCACAATGAAAATATACTGTGTATAATTGCAAACTTACAATTAACTTCAATTCATACCTTTTTTTAGAGGCAATGCCCTCTTGGTTAAAGTGCTGTTGTCGTGCAGTAATTTTCTGTGGGTAAATATTGAAAAGAGATATCTGTAAATTACAATGGAAATGCAAATGTATTGAGGTACACACCTCAACAGGACTGACCCCATCCATTCAGTATGAAGTCTGGTCTCTCTCTCTCTCCTTTTTGTAGTAAAATAGTCTCAGAAAAAAACTCTTAATCCAGCCCCAAATGTAATCTAAAATGCCTTCTAACCAGAAGCACCGATCCTAATATTCAATTATGTTTCTATTGCCAAAAGTATCAACTATAAAGGAAATTGTCTAATTGAGATGTGCTGAGACTAGCTATGTGGACCAGGCTCTTGGTGTGTTTGCTTTTAAATTATTTCATGAAATCTAGCCACTGCAGGCAATCGTCAGTATTTTTTTTTTCATTCTTAAGTAAAGGTAAAGCCCTTGAACCGAATGGTCTTTCAAGAAACAGTTATGAGTCAATCATATTCATATGGGTCTAGAGTGTCATATTGAGGTAAGGGTGACTGATTTCCTTACCTAAAGGACATTACTTACCCTGTTTTGTTTTTAACAATGATTAGCAATAATTATCATGGTGATCATAACTGAGATTAGTATTATGTTTCAGATTTACCAAAAAAATACATTCCGGCAACTGTCATGGTTGGGATTGGAACCCATGTCCCCAGAGCATTAGCGGAGGCCTTGGATTACTCATTCAACGCCAATAACACCATCGCATGATCTTACCCAAGATTGCTTACAGACTAGTCTCCTGGGCCTGCTTTGTCTCATGGCACAGGCAGCAGGATCTCAAGTGAGATTATGAAGCTGAAATCCTTTGAATCAACCTTCCCCTCTATTTCCAATGAGCTCGCTTAACTGAAGAACAAAGTGTTCCCCCAGAAACTTGTGCTTGCCCATATCCACAAGTCTTTGCGGCAGAAAAATACTCTGCTTAATCCCCAAGCAGTCAAAGTCCGATTTGCATATAGAAGATTACAGTGCAGTACAGGCTCTTCGGCACTCAATGTTGTGTCGACCTGTGAAACCAATCTGAAGTCCACCTAACCTCCATTATTCCATTTTCATCCGTATGTTTATCCACTGACCATTTAAATGCGCTTAAAGTTGGCGAGTCTACTACTGAAATCTAATCATTTTTATTCTGGACCATATTGTCCAGAATAAATGATTACAATGGAAATACAAATGTATTGAGACACACACCTCAACACGACTGACCCCATGCATCCATTCACTATGAAGTCTAGTCACTCTCCTTTTTCTAGTAAAATAGCCTCAGAAAAAAACTCGTAGTCCAGCCCCGAATGTAATCTAAAATGCCTTCTAACCAGAAGCACCGATCCTATATGTAGTTATTGGCTACTTTTCATGAAGATTAAGTCAGTGATGGAGAATGGGCCCTCTTGTCGCTGGTTGGTGTAGGTGAGACCATTTTGATTTGGAGGAGCAGCCTGTTTGAATCGGGATGAATTGGCTGCAGTATGTGTGGGAACAAGGAATGTGCTGGGTGATCAACTATTGAGGTGGACAGTATGCAACATATTTGGAAGTAGTTGGTGTTCTGTTCATTGAATGCAAAAATGTTTACAATGGATGTTTCCTGTGCTTGGTTGGTATAGCCTGGGTCTGGATTGAGAGAAAAAAGTAAGCAAAACTGTAAAGAGATCTGAAACCCTGAGTTAGAAGTAGCACAGGCATTTTGTGATTGGACAGAAAGTTTAAATAAAATTCCTACAAACAAACACATGGGAGTTATCTCCACCTAGATCTGGGATTTAACATATGCAACAAGGATGTTGTGCTGAAGGGTGGTGTGGGGGTTTATGGAAAGTTGAATAGCTGCAGGTGTTAATGTGCTTGAAGTTGAGTAACTAACAGATTTTTAAAGAACATATTCGCTGGATGGTACAAAGGAAACCATGGGACCAAAGGTCAGTGGGGAAGAGAGTCATAAAATGAGGGAGTAAAATAAATGCCAGAGAGTACATTCTAAAACAAAACTGGGGAATGGAGTTCTTTCTTAATAAGAAGTCATTGGAAGGAAAATCGAAGTAAGGTACCCAAGTGGGGCTAACTAAAAAAACATGAAGGTAAAATAAAATGCACTGCAGTGGTCCTATAAAAGCTCATGGAAAATAACACAGGTCCCATTAAAGCAAAGAGAGTTCAAAAAACCTATTAAAACATGCACTCGCTGCTGCAAGTGCTGAATTCAAACTTTCCATGATTGGCTACACTAAAATACACTCACTTGAGTACAGCACCTAGAAAAAGGTGTAATTCACGCATGACAAATCTGTTCGGAAGGCTTCCATTATAAACATAGATGTGTCGCAGAAAATACATCTTGAAGGTGGAGTAAAGAAAGTTGGGGGGGCGGGCAGGCGGGTGGGGGAGGGGGTGGGGGGGTGGGGTCAGATCTGCCTACTTTCCTGCACGGTCTCCAGTGTTCAAGGCCATTGACTTCGATATTGTGTGCTGTAAGGGGGAGGGTGGTCAGATACCATTTGCTTTGCTCCACTGACCAAGCAGAATTTCGACAACAAAGAATCTTTAAAGATGGAAGTTGACAGGAAGAGTTCATAGGTGTAAAACGTATGACAAACATTACAATTGTAAGATGCATTCGAGAACACAGCAGCAACAACCCTGGACTGGGAAAAGAGACATTGTGTATGTGTATGTCCTTCTTTGACCTGATCCTACTAATCACTACCACCTCTTATGTCAGGGAAGTTGTATCACTCCATATGAAGGAAGGAGAAAGGAATAAAGTGTTGTTGGATGATCACTGTAGCTGCTTCCTGGTTATCTGAATAGGTAACATTGTCATTGGGATGTGTTTATGGCTCAGAATATTCTTTAGCAGAATGTTAGAAAAGTGCTAATATTATTTGATGATCACCGGAAGAGAATATTTTAGTCCACATTTTCAAGAGTATTTCAAGCCCGTTGCCTCTGAACATTCAGAAACTGCCATCAATGAAAACTGCCCATTGAGATGTGATGGGTTTTTTTACTGTAGACTCCATACTTGCAGTTCTTCACATAGTGGGTGAAGTCAGCTTCCTTGTGCCTTTTGTGTAGTGAGCAACAGGCAACAGTGTCTGTTGTCACAGTGGTCACAAATTTAACCTGAAATCCTCAACAAGGGTGGGACAGTGGCTCAGTGGTGAGCATTGCTGCCTCACAGCGCCAGGGACCCGGGTTCAATTCCAGCGGCAAGTACCTGTCTGTGTGGAGTTTGCACATTCTCCCTGTGTCTGCATGAGTTTCCTCCAGGTGTTCCAGTTTCCTGCTTCAATCCAAAGATGCACAGGTTAGATGGATTGTCCATGCTAAATTGTTCATAGTGTCCAGGGATGTGTAGATTAGGTAGGTTAGCCATGAGAAATACAGGGTTATAGGGTAGAGGGGTTGGGAATAAGTGGGATGCTCTTTGGAGGGTCAGTGTGGATTCACTGGGCCAAATGGCCTGCTTTCACTCTGTAAGGGTGCTATGAAAATGAATCACTTCTATGAAAATAAATATTGTCTCCCACTGAGCCGACTGTGATGAAAAATGTTCTTTGTGCCATTGTGTGAGATGTGATCATCTTGTGTTGTTTCTTCACAGTGAATTAATCACTTCAAAAAGGAATTGATGGCTGCAATATTGAAGTGAAAACTTTACATTTCTTCTTTTGGATACCAGAGGTGTATTTCAGTTGAAATTATGTCTTTGGATCTCATACATGTAATGATCCCTGGGACTAAAGGGGCATTGGAGGAGAGCAGCTCTGTGTTTCATGCATTGTGATAAATGATATTGTTTTACTTAATTATCAGTTAAATTGTTGTGTCAAGACCTGTTTTTCAATGAGATTCCCAGAACCCAAGGATTCATTGAGTATCCCTACAGGATTCTACACAATTTTCATAGCATTGAAAAATTTGCATCAAATCTTTCAAGATATGATGTTGCATTTAATGGAAAATAATTCAGTAGTGTTTTGCTTGGCTTCCACAAACGTCGAAAGGAGGGAGATATGGTCTTTGGATATCACAGAATTTCATGGTCGAGGATAAGGTTTCTTAACAAAACGTTTGAAAACCGCTAGCCAGGGTTTATATGGTTATACATTTACACAGGTTCCACTCCAGCACGCACACCTTCTGCATGTACACATGCATAGGTTTGGCATATCTATGTACACAAGTTATGCGAACACCACAAAATAATGTCTGTCAACTGGCAGTATGGCTCATGCCAAGCCCAAAGGCAAGCTTATTACCATTTATTTGTGTCTCATGCATGCCCATATTATACAGGACACTCACACACACCACCTACAACTTAACAAACAGGAGTTTGCCATACTGACTACCTCAGGGAGATTGTCTTTGGATATGCCTTACTCAGGTACAGAATATCAAAAAACTGCAAATGTTGCATAAGGTGACACGTAAGCAGACCTAAATCAGATGAAAGGCGGAAACTGGAAAAACTTGAATTGAAAATCTTGGAACAAGGTCATGATTGGAAGTGGTCAGATACAGCCCTCATAGAATTTGGAAGACCAACATTTCAAATGTGAAATGAATGAGAAAAGCATTTTGCCAGTCTCAGTTCACAAATACACCATGTCATGAGTCACAAATTGAATATTAGTGGTCGGTTCACCCAGCAAATAAGGTGATTAACTTGACGTCACGTCACTGCTCCTTCAGCCTGTTAAATAAAGACAGGAACTGATGTGTTTTCCAAATGATGTAATATGTTAGGGACGAGGATGGTGTGGGCCAGTGGTAGATATTCTCAGTGACTGCCTGCAAAAAGGCAGAGAGTGTCATTTTTGACTGTGATCAACAGTAGTGGTACTTGGCAGGGTATTTGTTGACCTGACTTTTACTTCATATCTCTCCTACAATTAAACACTTCATTGAAACTACTTTTAAAATTCACTCTCTTTTAATAACATTCCTTGCCAAGTCGCATTTGTTTCTGCAGTATGTTGTCAGAAATCCCAAATTGGAGAGTGTGTGTGTGAGAGAGAGAGAGTGTGTGAGATCTCCTGGTTAAATCACTTTGCTTCTGCACATCATCTTGTTGTCTCACCCAATAGAGACAGGTTACGCTATTTTTCTAACTGCATCCATTGTTATAATCCTTTAGAACATAATGAGGTCCATTGCAGACCAAGTAAAAGTAAAAAATACACTTTTAAAAAAAGCTCATTAAATGGTTTTGGGTTGCCTCCATTAATTTTGTCTTACTCTGTGAAATGCGAGGCTAATAATTTATTTTGTGGTTGTCTACATATTCCTATCCTAAAGAGACATCATCCTAGAAAGAATAGACTGCTACACAGATAATGGTAGTAAATCCCAGAAGTATTACACCGCAGTTAAAGAGACCATTCAGCGCATCATGCCTGCATTAGCTCTCCAAATGAGCATCATTACTTAGTGCCATTCTCCTGCATTTTCTTCATATCCTTGCACTTTTTTTCCCTTTTAAATAATCATCAGATACCCTCAATTGAAGCCACCTCCCACCACACTTCCTGGCAGGGCAGTCTGGACCTGAACCAATTGCTGAGAGAGTTGTGTTTGCAAATGCTGTAGTGTTAATTATATTTCAAGCACATTAAAAGGACACCAGTTTGACAATGAAGAGACGCTTGAAAAGCATATGATGAGGAAGATTGTAGTTGACCCATCAGTGCTGCCAAGTCGGTTACATGCTTTCCCCAGCCGATTAGCTTCCATACATTGTTTCCTTGGAAGTCCACAGCAGCCCACCTGCATGTGAAATTAATCCCAAACAGATGTAAAATAATATCTATGAAGCTAACTAATGAGAGATCACAACAGCTACTGGGTGGAGGGATTATTTTCCAACATATGACCATACTTTGGAAAACACACCAGTTCCTGTTACTTAATACTGCATTGTCTTTGTTTAACAGGCTGAAGGAGCAGTGATGTGACGTCGGGTTAATCACCTCATTGGCTAGGCAAGCCGACCTCCTATTCAATTGTGGTTCATTACATGGTGTGTTTGTGAGCTGAAACCAGCAAAATGCTTGTCTCGTTCATTTCACATTTGAAATGTTGGTCTTCCAAATTCCATGAGGGCAGTACCTAATCACTTCCAATCATGATCTTGCCTTTCTGCATGTGAAAATCAGGCCCTGTTGTCTCTGCAATAGTAAACTAAGAAGCAAAATATTCTCTGCACTGGCGAATATCCACAAAATACTGAATCTGTAGATGCTGTCCACCTCGTCATTACACCTAGTTTTAAATGATTACTGCAGAGAGTGTCACATGTCTTAAGCTTTTGGAGATTCATGTTTCTTTTTATTATTTCTGAAATACCCTTTAAAAAGGGTAAAATATAAAGGATAGAAATTTAAGAACCAGCTTCCATTAATTTTTGTGCTCGGTGGAACCCAGGTTTTGCTGTCTTTCAGAAGATCTTACGTTTAGCTTAAAAAGTCACTGAACTTTGAGACTTGAGTTATTTTTCTCTTTTGAGATCGATTTGCATGTACTGAAGGTCAATAGACTGATATTCTGCTCTGTTTGCAGGTTCCATTGCTTTTCGATTGTTCAGATAATCAGATTCTATTTTCCTAAAAGATTGCATAGGACAAATAAAATAGTTATTTGCATTCAGTTCAATAGTTTCTAAGAAAATTTGAAAATAGAAGTCGAGGATTTCTCCCTATCAATGGATTACTTGAAGTTTTTATTTTCCATGGAAACAGTACAATTGAATAATAATGTATTTCAGATGTTTGCAATGAGTTATGATGTTTGGAGAGAACATAATGGATTGAGGGCTGGTTAGAAATATTGATGATATTTGTAACCTTCCTGTGTGGTGCATTTTTTCAATCGTATGGACAATTAGTTTGTAATCTTCAGCAACAAGTATTTTTAAACAAGCTATTCAGATGAGTTTTTTTCTTGGCATTTGAATCTGGACCTTCTGGCCCAGAGGTAGGGACGTTACCACTACTTCACAAGAGCCTTTAAACAGCCGAGGTTAGATTTGATCCACAGACCTCCGAGCTATGAGGCCAGCACCCTTCCACTGGGCCACTCTGCTCCAATCCCCAGCTAAGACTGGTGGTTGCCAAAGGCCAGTGCACTTCCTCTTTGTGTCAGAAGTTTCTTCTTTTCCTCAGACAGGCACCTGTGGTTTCTGCTGCTGCCGAAACTGAGATTTGGGTTTGATCAAGTTTGTGGTGGGGGTGGGAGAAGGCGGAAGCGGGAAGCGAAAGACAGAAAGAGCCATAGTTGCACTTCCTGACGTGTTCTTTTTATACTTTGCCACTCTATGTCTTGGTCTCTCAGTATTTCGCCTCACTGCCATGGCATTCTGCGAGATGAGTGCCTTGGCACACTTTTCCCCGAAAACTCACCTGTTGCTCAATCTCTGGTTCTCTAACTAACCCTTACTGTCCCGACTAATGATAAAGTTATTGTTGTAGCCAGAGAGTTGCAGGGAACCTTTTTGCTTAAGCAAACCTCTCCAGGGTCTCAGCGTTCCATCTCTGTGCTCAGTAGGCCATGCTGTGACAAAATCAGCCATTTTGCGAGACTAGTGTGGGGATGCATATGTAAACACTTCATCTGTAGAGACAGCTTTTCAATGATTTGTCTGGCACATTGCTACTAGTTTCAAAGTTTTCTTTTATTAAACATGGCCTTCAACTGAAAGAGAAAGCCTTACTTCTGGTTTCTGGAAGTTGGGCTGTGATCTCAAGTTTGTAGGGGAATGGAAACAAGTTGGTGGCAGACAAAGACCGTGCCATGAAGTGAACGGATAGTGTTACAGTTAGAAAAGATGGCCCAGGGGGTTGAGTCCGAGAATATGGCTGAAATGGTGGTCTGGGAAAAACTGCTTTGAGAAATATGGAATTGTGGCCGTCAGGTGGAGTAAAGCTGCTGCTAGGTGGAAATTGGAGCCTAAATCCTCTGTGAAGGAAATTTGGCCTGAGGAAGACAATTGTGAAGGACTTCACGGCTAAATTTATTCCTTAGTGTATTAAATAGAGAGATCTGAGAGGTCCATCTTTTGTGTGTAATTTAAGGTTGCCTACAATTTGCCTGTTAATTCATGGTTCATCGATGTTGGTTTTGATTCAATATTTCAAGTAAAATTACAAAAAGAGAACACATCCATTTTTGTACCTTGATTGTTCAGTAAATTCAGTTTTTTAGTTTGTTGATCTCCATTCATAATTACTGTGAAAGTTACTGTGTGTGATAGTTGAATTGTTCATTAATCTGTGATCTACCTGTCATATCTAACAATGCCAATGTAACTGATTATGTTAGTTATGCTGGTTGAATATTAGAATTAGCACTGGGCTACATGAATATATCCCACACCTTTATCGCACATAATACGGCCATTTAGATGATGCAAAGTTAGTCTTGCCCACAGGCCAATTAACTATGGCATTCACTGAGTTCTCAAATTTACCTGCCTGAGGCTTAAAATGCCTTATTACATATCGACTTAAAATTGCTCCTGATCTCTTTCCAATTTTTTGTGCAATATGGCAGGGAATATCAATGTAATTGAAAGCAATTAAGCTAATGCTCATTAACAACAACTTACATAGAACCATTGGGCTCTGTGATACCGTAGTAGTGTCCCTACCTCTGGACCAAGAGGCCTGATTTTATGTCCCACTTACTCCACAGTTGTGTGATAACACCACTGAACACGTTGATTAGAATCTATCTACATGGAGCCACAAGCACACAATGAAACTTCTCAAAGCAGTTTGAAGGCTCAATACAAAAATGTGACACGTGGTTACAAAAGCAACTATGAGATGACCAAAATCTGGGTCAAAGAGATGGGCGTTAGGGTAGGTTTTAAAGGAGGGAAGTGAGGTTGAGAGGTGGAGAATTGTAGGAAGGGAATTCCAGAGCCTAGACAAGTGAAGGCAGAGCCACAAGTGTCAGAGCAATTATAATTGAGAGTATACAAGGCAACAGAATTAGAGGCAATCTCTGAGAGCTCTGGAACCTGATTTAAGGGGGGAAGGTGGGGGGAAAATCTTTGGAGTGATTTGAAAATGAGGATGAAAATTTTCAAGGCAGCACTTTGCTTGGCAGTTATAGGTCAGTGAGCCCAGCGGTGTTAGAGGAATGGAACTTGCTGCAAGTTAGGAAAGGGCAGTAGAGTTTTGGATTACCTCAAGTTGAAAGAGGATAGAAGGTGGGAGAGCAGCTGGAAGTGCATTGGAGTGGTTAAATGTTGAGTATAACAATGTCATGGATAAGGGTTCAGGCATCAGACCAGCTGAGACAGGTAATGTTGCATGACGTTATAAAGGCAGAAATAGGTGCTCTTAAACTTGGCACAGATATAAACCAGAAGCTCATCTTATGATTAGGAGTGGATACCAGCATTGCAGACAGTCCAGCTTAATCTCAGCATGTTGCCAAGGAGAGGGATGGGTATGGTAATAAGAGAATGAGGACCCAAAACAATGGCCTCCGTGTAGCCAATATTTAACTGGAGGAAATCTCTGCTCATCTAGTACTGGATGTCAGGTAAAAAGTCTGATAATTTACCAACAGTGGAGGGATTGAAAGATATGACAGTGGGGTCGAGCTGGGTCTCATCAATGTATATATGACACTGTGTTTGTATGAAATCTCTGAGAGACAGCTTATAGATGAGAAATGGGAGGGACTAAGGGTAGATTCCTGGAAGCACCAAAGGTGTACAAGCAAGGAGAGAAATGATTGCAGGTGGTTTTCTGGTCATATTTAGACAGTAGAGAGGCATTGGAGGAGGTTGGTAGAAATCAAGCAGATTGAGAAGGAGGGAAAGATTACCTTTGTCACAGTCACATTACAGGCCACTTGTGAATGTTGTAAGTACTTTTTTACTACATGGGCAGAAATGGAAATCTGATTGGAAGAAGGCAACTGTGAGATTCTAGAAAAGCTGGGAATGGATTTGGAGGGTGACGATGTGTTCAAGGTCTTAAGAGCAGAAAGGGAATTTTAAGTTGGCATATGAATTGGCCAGGTCGGTTGGGTTTTGCTTTTGAGGAGAGGAGACTTATTGTTGAGATTACAATATCTAATTTGTCAGCTTTATGCATAGTGATAGGAAACAGACTCTGAAAATATTTTCGACACATTTTGCTGAACTGTACATCTTGATCTGTAGGTACACTCCCTCATTCTCTGTCTGCGCTGCCTCACTCTTTACTTGTGATATGGTTCACTTTCTCTTAATTCATCCATCACCCTTCACTGTTCCCCAGGCTCACTTGTTCTGATGGATGTGAAACTATTATTGCAGCTGGAGAGATGCGGGGTTACTTGTTGCTGTGCTAAACCTCCCCAACTGGAAATTTCTCTTCACAATAACAAAGGAATTTGAATTTATTCAGCATTTTCACAATTTCGGAGCATACCGAAATGTTTTACAGCGCTTCAAGTGCTTTTGAAGTGGAGTCACCGTTGTAATGTCAGGAAACCATTTTCACAATAGTACGCAGGAACAAGTTGAGTCAATTTTATAATGGTGTAATAAAAGGGGAATGAAGCAAATGGAATGTGTGCGAATTAGTCCTGCATATGCATCTGCTTGCTTTATTCTGTGCAAAATTGGTATTTTGGTTACACACTTGGTTTTCAGAATTTAAAAATGTCAATTTTATTCCTGCACAGCATTAATAATGGGACCCTTCAAGCAGAACAATATGTCAGCTGTGTTATTAAGCAGCCTTCGCAAATTTCGATGAACATATTTCAATGTAATTAGTTTGGCTGTCGGTGTGATTTGAAGAGGCCGTGCCTTGTGGTTGCTGTAATTCAGAATCTATCCAGTGTTGACTAAATGTTACCCTTGGAGCAGAAGGAAGGCCCAGGGGATGGGAAATGGAGAAAAATAGCAGAGATCAGGAATCCTTAAGGTGCAGGGATAATTGAGTTTGTCACTTGTGTCAAATTAAGACAGAATGCATAATGGTATAAAACACAAATAAAAGCTTTTGCTTTGAGAGCTGAACTGAGTGCAGCTGCCAGACATTAAGCTGTGCGGTCAGCTCCAAACTTTCTCAAGAAGCCCTCTCCTGCGTTTTTGAAACTCAAGGGATATGGTGTTATTGTCATGTTATGCACTTATATGATTACATATTAGGTGTTTAAGCATGACATACTTGGACTTTGACTGGAGTACAATACAATTTAGTTTACTGCTCAACTAGAAGTGGCTATATTCTTAGTTCCTTCTCCCACCCAGCCCATGGTAGAGCCATGGAATGCAGAGAAGGACTTACTGTGGCTGAGGCAACTAAATTGAATTGTGGTACACGTTGCGGCCTGACAAATGGTATAAGCAATCTGGGCTTTTAGAGGAGAAACTAGGTGGTGATCCCTGAGAGAGATGTTCACATGAACCATAGAACATGTTTGAGTTTGTTCATGATGTTTAACCAGCATTCCCTGTCCAGACTAGCACAGGAAGATTAGCCTCTGGGGGAGAGGGAGAGAGAGTGACTGTCACGGAATTTCCTGTGTGTGCACAGTGGTACCTAGAGGCATCCTTAGGAGAAACAAAATGTAAAATCACAGTATCACACAAGGCAGAAGAGGCCATTTGGCCCAGGAAGTGTGTACCACCAAAATAGACGACTATCTACATTCACCTCACTCGCCCATACTAGGCCCATAACCTTGGGTATTATGACATTTTAGTTGCTCACTTTTTGCACTTTTTAAAGGTTGTGCAGTTTCCTGCCTCAACTTTTTTAATTTCAAAAATATATTTATTCTTTATTATATATAGTCACAAATGCAGTTCAGTTCTGTACAGTAGCATATTTAGGAAACAAACAAACACTGGAGTTTGACTCAATCCAAACAAACCAGAGGTGTATCTTACTTGTACAAAACTATACTGAAATGCACTTGAGGCACCGGAAGGTCCGATAATTAAAAGGATCCCCTTTACCTTCAGCAGACAGATTTCAGACGGTGGTCTTTGCCCACTGTGCTTTGGCGGCTCCTGCCCCAAGCTTTGGTGCATTCCTCAGCACATAGTCCTGGCCCTTGGAATGTCTCAGTCTGCAACATTCAGGCGAGGTCAACTCCTTGCTCTGGAAGGCCAAGTTTCGGGTGGACCAAAGAGTGTCTTTGACCAAGTTGATGGTCCTCCAGTCTCAATATTTGGCTTGGTGTGTGTCTTGAGAACAGAACATAGACCACGTGTTGTGACACAGTCTGACTGGACATATGTGCATGATTTTACAGATGGTCTTGATGCTTGTTGGAAGGTTCTGGTGATAAGGCAGTCTGCCAAATGGCTCTTGACAGTCCGTTCAGGGAAGCACCTGCAGGATGCACTTGTTTCCTGCCTCCTCTCCCCTCCCAGGCAGTGTATTCCAGATTTCCACCACCACCTAGCTGAAAGTATTTTTCCTTCGATCCCCTCTAAACCTCCTGCCTTTCACTTGAAAAGTATGACATCTTGATATTGACATAACACTATGTCAGGGTTGTTTGCAGGGTATCGGCGTTCATATTGGTAGCTGAAGGGCAACAGATCCTTTGTTTTGGTGTTCAAAATGCATGTTCTTTTTCTCCACATGATATTTAATCTGATCAATCAATATTAAATTGTGAAGATCACCGATCCACCTCCAACCCAGCAATCCCCCCCAAAAAGAAAGCAAAGTTTGTTTCTGATAACATTACTGTATCATAATAAGAAATTGCCAAGAAGTATGGTTTTCATTACACACTGATTTCTCCCAGTTCAATGCGATAAAACGTCTAGAGCTTATGGATGAGAAGTTCAGGTCTTGTAAAGTTGAGATTTCACCTTGCACAATCTCAATCCTTGTAAGAGTTTCCACCTTGCTGCTGGGTATTTAAGTTGCTGGATTCATTTCCGAGACTCTGTGTGTAATTTACAAATTCTCGACAAATAAGTGCTCACTGCTAATTCCACCCTATTTGTGATTTAGGAGTTGGGTGTGAGAGCTAGTAAATGGATGTGATGTACAAAGAGTGAGCATTATAGTCCATGAGGCTTGGTGAGATGAGTGTGAGGGTGGCAGAGTTATAGGAAGCATTGTGCCTGCAGGAGAGAAGACGATAAGACCGCATAATATCAGTAACCTTCTCACTGTGTTACTGTGTATTGAATTTCGTCCAGGACATTGTGTTGAGACAGGTTGTATGGTCTCTTTTTCCAGTCAGTGGAAAAAGCACAGCCATCCTTTCTGCCACCCTATTTACTAGTACCTCCCAAGTCCCGGTCTGTGAACTGAGGAGCTAACTTGCCTTTTTACCCCATTTCCTTTCAGAGAACACTGTAGGAGGACAGTGTGAAAGTCAGTTCCTGACTTGCAGTACCCAAGGTACCATGAAACTAGGTTTTAAATGTGGTGCCAGTGGTCTGAATGTTACAAAGTTCTAGAAGCAACAAACGCTTCTACCTTTCTGCCACACAGTTCCATGGCATGGGAACTGGGGAAGAGCATTGTATAATAACAGAGGCAAGGACAAAAGTTGACCTGGGCTGTGACAACTGCCGTGACTCACCCGAAAAATGCCCACCTTGTACAAAAAAATAAACAAATTCAGCCCCCAGTCATTATTATTAGGTATAGACAGGATCTCACCATGAAATGTCTTCACTCTTAGGAGTTTCCAAATGAACAAATTTATCTCGGGATAGAATGTATCTACTGCTCGACCACAGTAGAAGCAAAAATTAGTTAACGTTAATCAATATCAGTGCAATTAAAACAACTGCCATTGCTGAAAATCTGAAACACAAACAGAAATTGCTGGAAGAACTTAGCAGGTCTGGCAGCATTCTCTGGAGAGAAAGCGGAGTTCATGTTTCTGATCCAGTGATCCTCCTTCAGAACTGTTCTGAAGATCAGATGCTGGCAGATCTGCTGATTTTCTCCAGCAATTTCTGATTTTGTTTCAGTATTTGGAATCCTAACTTAAGAATCCTCGGATATTGTTCTCAGTTTGTGAGTTCTTGAGGAATTAAAAATTAGGTTATAAGCTTTCAGTAGATACTTAAGACTTTTTTTATTGAAATCACTTGAATTGTATTGTAGTAAGCAATATTATGTCATGGAGTTTATATCTTAATTAAAGATAGTCAGTTCACATATGTGTGCTGACTCCTCTAATAAAAGTAAGTATTTAATATTCTATCCACATAAACATTGTTTCCCACATGTTTGGTTAAAGGTAGATATAAAATGAAATTCTACTTAAATTTTAAACATGGTCTTCGCTTCAACCTAAAGGAAAGTAGGATGTCAAATCGAGTATTTCAAGAAGATTATACTCAGGGGCGTATAAGCCCTTAATGAGAAGAAATGTTTTTGCCTCAACCATTTTTATTAAGATAGAGGAATTCGTTGCAGTCTTCAACCCTATGTACTGTCACAGAATATGGCTGCCCTAATCTGTCTCTTCTGACCTTTGACGGCAAAGCTTTAAGCACACTTTTTACTGTTGTCAGTGGGAAGATTTGCTATTAATTATTGTGAAAACATGTAACTGCAGAATTGTTGCCAGATCATAAAAATCTATTTTTAACAAGTTTCGTTTGGAGTAAAACAACAACAGACGTAAGGCCATTTGACCTCCTGAACTCTTGGCAGTGCGACCTAAAAGCTCGCTTTTGGCAAAATTTCAGATTCTCTCTCTCTCTCTCTCTCGCTCATCGTAATTGGCTTTGCTTGAAATTTAACACCTTAGTTGATGGATTAACCTGATGATTTTTCTTGGCCATTGCATGCATTTATTGTATACTTATGAATATAAGTGCCAAGTCTGTTGAAAGTAAGGAGATGCCATGTGATTTTAGAATCTCTTAATTTAGCAGATAGTGTCTTAACTTCCATCTCCTCACTTTATCCCTGTGTGGGATTTAGCTGAATGTAAATATTGCTCTGATAAAACTTTTTGATGTTTAATAATTAGATGATCATTATCATAATGATAGAGCAGTTAGTGTGACAGTCGAATTTTCTACTTGATAAGGGTAGCAAATGAGAAGATGTTCATTGAACCAATAAATTATCTTAAGTAAATCTATGTCAGGTGTTCATAGTTTTGATAAAGCAAATACCTCATTTATATGTCTTGATAATTGAAATAAGGGGTATAATTTGCTGTAACTGTGAATCTAATGGCATTTGTTATTAAGTATATTTATTCTTTCATCTTCAAGTTTTCAGCATTTTGTACAACATGCTGCAAAAAATTATCACATTCTGTAACTTGAGTGAAAAAGAGCAATTATGTATATCCATAATCAGATTGAAGCATTGTTTATTTTTCAGTGCAGGGACTGAGAAGTTGGTGCAAATTAGAGTGGGTGAATTTGACATCAGATCCTCTATGGTTATAGAAAAGATTAAACTCATTGAGAAAGAGACAAAAACAAGGCAAATATTTAAATATTATAACTTTCTGGATGTAGGTTTGCTCGCTGAGCTGGGAGGTTCATTTCCAGACATTTCGTCAACCTACGAGATAACATCTTCAGTGGGCCTCAGGCAAAGCAGTGCACATGATCCCTGCTTTCTATTTGTATGTTTGGGTTTGTTTAGGTTGGTGATGTCATTTCCTGTGGTGATGTCATTTCCTGTTCTTTTTCTCAGGGAGTGGTAAATGGAGTCGAACTTGATGTGTTTGTTGTTCGAGTTCAGGTTGGAATGCCATGCTTCTAGGAGTTTTCGTGCATGTCTCTGTTTGACTTGCCCTAAGATGGATGTGTTGTCCCAGTTGAAGTGGTGTCCTTCCTTATCTGTATGTAAGGAGACTAGTGAGAATGGGTCATGTCGTCTTGTGGCTAGTTGGTGTTCATGTATCCTGGTGGCTGGTTTTCTGCCTGTTTGTCCAATGTAGTGTTTGTTACGGTATTTTGTACAGACAGGTCCTCAATTCGAGCTACAAATCTTCTCAAAACTCGCTAATGTTATACTTTTTTTTTAAAAGCTTAAACAACTAAAACCTGAAGGAATGAGACTTTTCATTTGTGCTTCCACATTGGTTCTTCATTATTTTATGACATTGCAGGAGTCCCATCTACATCATGTTATGTTACTTCGTTCGTGTAATTTCTTTTTGAAAGTATATAGCCAACTGTGGGACCACGCAACTGATGTTCATGAGCAGAATTCTAGTGTTTGAGAGTCATCTTTCACTCTCTCTTTCTCATCGTTTTAGGCCTCCCATTCTTCCCTCACTCCAACTTCAATTTCTTGCACTTGAATTTCTTTTCTGATGTGACCAAAGTTTAATGATATAGCGTGGCATTTTCAGGAACTGAGACTGTGTGATCCCCTTGATCAGTGGCCAACCAAATCAGTGGAAACCAGGTTGTATCCTCATTATGAGAAAATGAGGACTGCAGATGCTGGAGATCAGAGTCGAGAGTGTGGTGCTGGAAATGCACAGCCGGTCAGGCAGCATCCGAGGAGCGGGAGACTCGATGTTTTAGGCATAAGCCCTTCATCGAGAATCTTCCTGACGAAGGGCTTATGCCTGAAATGTAGATTCCCCTGCCAAGGTAGCCAAGGTTGGAAAGTCACTCAGGGATCGTTTGCCATATTGATTTTCAGGGCCTTTAAATTGTAGAGTGAAAACTGTAAATTTCTCAGAGCTTATTCTATGTTTTTGTGTGACCAATAGTTTCACAGTGCTAACCGTTCTATTTGAGTTAAACATGAAAAGATTATGTTTGCTCGAAACTGTCTCCGAAACCTTGGCAACAGCACTTTTGTCTTTGTATCTTTGAAGTAGTGATAGCTAAGTGCGATTAGGTAACATTGGCAAGATACAATGAATGCTATACAGAAGCGAGGATGGGGTTGCCCAGAGTTGTTGTTCGAATAAAGCAGAGTGATTTATTTTTACAGGGCTCCCACTTTGCTTTCACCTTCAGCCTAATGGTGCCCAAGCAGAGGAGAGTGAGGGGGATTGGGGGTGTGCTTTAGGAGATGGGCATTCATGCTGAAACTCCCATAGCTGTCAAGGTCTTCCTGCTGGCAGCTAGGTCTTTCTGATGTTGTGCTGCTGACTCCACTTCTTGATATCCATTTTAAGCTCACTGTGCAAATTGTTGCAGGAAATTTGTGGACACTTTTCTCTAGGATCGAGGTATACCCCAAGTTAACACAAAGCTGGGTTGGAGGGTGAGTTTTGAGGAAGATGCAGAGTTGATTTGGGCAAGTTGAATGAGTGCCCAAATGCATGGCAGACAAACTACAGTATATTTAAATGTGAGGTTAAGCACTCTGATAGCCAAAATGGGAAGGCGGATTCTTATCTGAATGGTGATAGTCTGGGAAAGTGGAGCTGGATGCAATGACAGCTGTGTCCTTGTGCACCAGTTGCTGAAAGCAAGCAAGAAAGTGCAGCATGCAGTGAAGAAGGCAAATGGTAAATAGGAAGAGGATTTGAGTACAGGAGCAGAGATGTCTTGCTGCAGTTGTGACATCGGTGAGATCGCACCTGGCCTGGTGCATTGTATGCAGCTTTGGCCTCCTTATCTGAGGAAGGGTATTCTGGCTACGGAGTGAGTGCAGTAAATGTTTACCAGGCTGATTGCTGGGATGGCAGGATTGATGTATGAAGAGAGATTGGATCGGTTAGGATTGCATTGTCTGGAGTTTTGATGGATGAAGCGGATCTCCCAGAAACCTACAAAACTCTAACAGGACTAGACGAGGTAACTGCAGGAAGGATGGTCCCAATGACCAAGGAGTCCATAACCAGGGGTCACAGTCGAAGGAGACAGGGGAGGCCATTTCAGATGGAGATGAGAAATTTCTTCACCCAGAGAGACGAGAGCCTGTGAAAGAAAGTGGTTGAAGCCGAAACATTTAACCATTTCAAGAAGGAGTTAGATATCCTACTTAGAGCTAAAGAGATCAAATGGTATGGAGAGGAAGCAGGAGTTGGATGGTAAGCCATGATCATATTGAATGGTGGAACAGGCTTGAGGGGCTGAATTTTCCTGTTCCTGTTTGCTATGTTTCAACTGTACCTTGCAGGGAGATCTGGAAGGCAAGTCAGAAAACGTGTGTTTTTTTTTATCAGTGCAATTCTGCCTCCTGCATCCATGTTGGTTTGCTTTAGCAGGATGCCACAGATCCTGAGCTCAGTTGCACGTGGGGCTGTTTCAGAACATTGCACTTCAGTTGGTTTGAAGCCCTGCTCTTCCCTCAATTTTCTGCATTGCAATTGTATTTGCAAGGCTCCTACTATATGGTTCAATTCCTACAATGGCTGATGTCATCATGAAAGCCCTAATCTCTCAGGATGAACTCAACCACCAGTCATCTCTTTCAGTGTCTCTCTCAAACAAAGACAGAAATTGCTGAGAACACTCAGCAGGTCTGGCAGCACCTGCAGAGAGAAAGCAGTGTTAACGCTTTGGGTCCATTGACCCTCCTTCAAGCGTTTTGAAGAAGGGTCACTCAACTGGAAATGTTAACTCTGATTTCTCTCCACAGATGCTGGCAGACTTGCTGAGTTTTCCCAATACTTTGTGTGTTTCAGTTTTCCAACATTTGTGGTTTTTTAGTTTCTCTCTCTCTCTCTCTCGGTACGCCTGCGGTCCTTTGGGACTATGGCGACTTTCACTTCACTTCACAAAAGTTCCTGATAATTTCAGAGATTACGCTTGCTTGCAAATCACAATTCTCGCTGTGATGGTTACAAAGCTATTTGGCTTCCCAGCTTCCTGGCTCTCAGTTATGGTGGTTTGGTGGATTCTGCTTTGAAAATTACATGTGTCATTTCTGAGCTGTGTCAAACCAATATTTTCCATTGAAAATAACTGCGTGCATCTAGAGAATTTGGAAACGAGCCTGGAAATTTCTCTGAAGAACTTGCCAATTGAAAGTTGGGAAGATTGCACTCATCAATGAGGGACCACGCAATCGGGAGGGAACACCTTTCCAAAGCCCAAGACAGCTTTGGGAAGTGTTGGTAATGATTCTTGGGAGTCTGACTTTCTTCCGCATGTTGTGAAGAAAGAAACTTGCTTTTGTTATTTACTGCATGCAGCCTTGGGATTTAATTTCCATTTGCAGGCAGTCCGTAGTTTTACATTTTTTTGATAATAGTTCACACCTCTGATTTTATGCTTATAATTGAGAAGCAAGTGGGCAGGTCAGTTTAGAGTACTATATATATATGTGCTCAATATACATGTTAAATCAATGGAACCAGCCAAAGAAAGAGAGGTTTATTGTGCTTGTCAAATGCTTCCTTCTGGTATGCGTCCGATCTTTGAGGGAAACAAAGGTGATTTTTATTTAGTTACTGCTGAATGACAGCAGTGTTTCAGTCAGACAGTGCTGCTTCTATAGGGGAACTGCTCAGATAAAGGATTGCATTGTAATTCTGAGTGCAGCAGGGATTGCTGCTGCTGCCAAATGCCGGCTGTGTCAATGCTCCCAAAGATCCAAACACAGGAGGGACAAGTGGAGCAGCAGCTGACATCCCCAGGCGACGGGAGCAGCCGGTATTTCAAACCAAGCTGTTTGCTGCTGTGGCGTGAAGTGCAGCAAAGCCTTTTTGAGATGTATTAAGAGGTAAGTGCAATTCATTCAAACAGCATTGGATTTGATTTTCAAATTGCGTTCCTGCAGTATCACAACTTCTAGGTCTTATTAATACTTTTCCTCCTCTTACTCTCCCTGCTCCCACTGTTCCTTGGAAGCTTGTATTGCATGCTGAATATTGATTGTGCTGTAGACAGCAATGCTTCTGAAAGGGTTAATGTTCAAACTACATTGGTTCTGCCCGTTCTACCCATGTCACATAGGTTGTGCCCGGAGAGCAATTGTATTCTAGCTTTTGAAGGGAGCACAGTATCTCTACCTGCTTTGGAAACAAAACATTATTGGAAATCCCAGTGGGTCAGGCAGCATCCAAGGAGAGAGAGCAAGCTAACATCTCGAGCCTAAATGACACTTCAGCATCTCTGACTGCTTCCTGTATTTGTTGCTGTCATGCACTTCGATCTCCTTGGTTAATAAGAACGGTGCTTATCTATGTTGTGCATCCAGAGTGTGGTGCTGGAAAAGCACAGCTGGTTAGGCCGCATCCGAGGAGCAAGAGAATCAACGTTTTGAGCATAGGCCTGTCATCAGGCTCCTGCTCCTCTGATGCTCTCTGACTTTTCCAGCAGCACACTCTCGACTCTGATCTCCAGCATCTGCAGTCCTCATTTCTCCTTGTTTTGGTGTATCGTCTACCATTATTCACTAGGTAGGTCAAAGATAAAGCCAAGGCAAAAGGAGGATTAGTCTCGGCATACTACCTCAAAACAAACTTTAGCAAATACCACTTACTGGTAAAGGGGACAAATAACACAAAGTACTAGAAATGGTAATCTGGATAAATGCCAAAGATTGAACTTACTTTGTCAACCTATTTGGTACCTCAACTGTATTCGTACACTGAGGAGTTGAAGGTTGAGCAAATCAGAGCTGAGGCTAATTGGCTCGGTGAGCCCTGAACTTGTAATTTTCTGGGTTGGATATTCTCAAATGAGGGAGCAATAAATAGCTTCAATCTCCAGATATTGAGAAGGAGAGAAACTCCAGTAATTCCTCAGTGTTTGGTCCCCTGGTCCACAATGCTGTTGGAAAGTATGAGTGTTTTATGATCAAGTAAGGAGAAGGGCTGGTTAGCATAAAGGTGGTTGAATGGCTGTTGGAGAATTGTAGCTACAGAGAGATGCCAGAGGTCGACTGCATTCTGCCAAGTTTCTACTCTCAGAAGGAAAATGTCTGCGTACTGACATCACACTTGGTGCAACAAAGATTCAAAGTGTGAACCCGTAACTGGTACCGAGTTGAGAAGTGGGGCAGCTTGAATTCCAATGCAGTGGCACAGAAGAGTCATTGATGGTGTGTAATGTTAGTGCATGCAGCAGCTCAGCACTAAGCTGAAAACTGAAAGGCCCCCAGCACATTGTAAGGGAATCAGCTTCCTTTTAGCTGCAGCTATCAGAGTGCATTGAGCAGAATGGAGCCAGGTCAGAATCTTGTTCTGACAACAGACTGGGGAATCTGCTGAGGTCAGTATCCTATCTGTTACAGTGATCGTCACTGGATTCCGGTGATTTTAAATGTAGTTGGTAGTGATTTGACGCAAATAAAAATAGTGGACAAGAAAATTCAGCAGGTCTGGCAGTGTCTGTAGAGAGAGAGAGAGAAATAGCGTTACTGTTTTATATAACTCTTACTTGCATTGGGCACAATATCTATTTTAATAAAATTCACTTCTTGATACCGTGAATGATTTGTTTGTGTTAACACTTTTAAATTTGGACAGAGTGCCTGCAAAACGATGTTGCCTTGATGCTTTATGAGATTGTGACACAGGAAGCAGTGCACATTTTGAGTTGGGGATTACTTAGCGTCTTAGAAATATCCGCACATAATCCCACCTCACTGTCCCCACGTTCTCATGTTTTGATTGTTAAATTGGATGCCTTGCAGAGTTTGGAAATGTTTAGAACATCACGTCCAAGCAAGCTGCCAGAAAAATAAGTTTCTTGAAGCATTGGAGTCTCCAGTAATGTGCGGCACACAGCAAGTTTTTCAGATGCTGACATCCAAGAAAAGATGTCTGCCTGCTGGGGATTAAGTTTTCAAAAATCGGGCACTTGTGTGGGAGATCTTGCTGCCAGAGACATGTTTTGAAATTCTCTTACTGTGAAGAAGATTGAGGAGCAACAAACATCAGTAGTTGTTGCCTATGAACCTCAAGACAGTAGTGGGGGTGAGGGAGGAGATGACATTAAATAGGAAATATGGAATGCATGAAACAAAGGCGCGATAGTAATTGTAGATGATATTAACCTACACACACTGGGCAAATCAGATGAGCAATAATACTGTGGCAGATTAATTCCTGGTGTTTGTATGAGATGGAGTGTCAGACCAGCACATTGAGGGGTCAGTTCAAGGACAGGGTATCCTACGTTTGATTTTGTGAAATGAGAAGCAGTTGATTTAATAACCTTGTTATAAATTGATAAACTTGCAGGAAATCATAGCCATAACATGATAAATGTCTTCATTGGGATAGAAAGTGAAGTCCATCTGAAATCATTCCTAAATCTAAGCAAAGTCAATTGTACAAAGGAATGTGAGGTGAGTTGGCTCCACTAACTGAGGAACTTCATTAAAAGGTACACCTGTGGCTAGGTAACGGTTAACATTTGAGGAGCAGTTGTTTGCATTAGCAGCAGTTACACATTCCCTTTAGATGTAAAGAGCACAACAGGAAAAAATGGTCTATTATGTTTATCAGAAATTAGGATAGTAGTAGATCGAAAAATGAGCAAAAATGAAGTTGCTAGAAAAAGTAACAAAAAGTAACAAGTTCATAATTTGGCATGTGAGAGCCAAGAGACTGACTAAGATAGGAAAAATAGGCTTCTGGAAGCTTTTTGATGTGCTTTGATTATAGAAACCCTACAGTGTGGAAACAGGACATTTGGCCCAATAATTCCAAACTGACCCTCTGAAGAGTAACCCTCCTAGACCCATTCCCCTACCCCTCTACATTTACCCCTCACTCATGCACCTAAACTATACAATGGGCAATTTAGCATGGCCAATTCACCTAACCTATACAGGGACAATGTGCAAACTCCACACAGACAGTTGCTCAAAGCTGGAATTGAACCCAGGTCCCTGGCACTGTGAGGCAGCAGTACTAACCACTGAGCCACCATGCTACCTTTCTTAAAATAAAACATTAGCAAAGACAAATGAGAACCCCTTACAGTTGAAATTGATGAATTGATGATTGAGAACAAGGAAATGGCAGAGCACTTAAACAAAACTGCTTTTGTTCTGTCTTCACCGAAAACATCTCAGAAGTAGCAGCAAAGCAAGGGTCTTTTGGAAAGGAGGGATTGAAGGAAATTAATATTCATTACAATTTACAAAAAAGTACTGGAGAAATTAATCGGACTGAAAGCTGATAAATTTTCAGGGCCTGCTAATCTATGTGCCAGGATACTCAAAGTGTTTGCTATGAGAATAATTGATGTGTTGGTTTATCAAGTTCCAAAGCTGTGTAGATTCTGGAATAATCCTGGCAGACTGCTGGGTGACAAATGTTTAAAAAAACGAGAGAAGGACAAAACCAGGAATAGGGAAAATGCTGGAGGTATTACACAAAGTCAGTGTGGATTTATCAAAGAGAAACTACCTTTGACAAAGGTACTGGAATTTTTTTTTGAGGGCATAAATAATAAAAAAGGTGGGGGAGAACCAGTGGATGTGCAGGATTTGGATTTTCAGAAAGTTTTTGCTGAAGTCATACTTAAGAGGTTATTGAGCAAAGTCAAAGCATATAAAATGACACAGTAGGAATAAATATGTCATTTTCAGGGGAGAAAGTAGTGACAAGTGGGATACTGCAATAACCAGTTTTTGAGTTCCATCTATTCACAGTGTATGTCAATGGCTTAGGTAAGTAAGTATAGTGTAATCTTAGCAAGTTTTGTGACAAAAGAAAACTAGGTGGGGGCATGAGTGGTGTGGATGAGACTTCAAGATGACTTAAACAAGTTGAGTGAGTGGGCAAGTACAAACTGAATGAAGTATAATGTGGATAAATGTAATGTTGTCCACTTTGATAGGATAGCAGTGTATTATTTAAATGGTGATAGATTGGAAAGTGTTGCTGGACAAAGGGACCTGGGTGCCTGAGTATGCTGGTGTTTGAAAGCAACAGATATTTAGGAAGACTGATGGCATGTTGGCCTACATTGCAAGAGAGTTTGGTACAGAAGCAACAAAGTCTTACTGCTGTTGTAGAGGGCCTTGATGAGATCCTATCTGAAGTATTGTGTGCAAGTTTGGTCTCCTTACCTGACTACTGATATACTTATCATCATGGGCGAACAGTAACTTTCACCTAGTGAATTCCTGAGGTGGCAGGTTTATCATATTGCGGTCACCTGGACCTGTATTTACTGGACTACAGAAGAATGAGTGGTGATCTCACTGCAACACATAAAGTTGTGACAGGGCTAGACAGACCGGGTTCAGGGATGATGTTGCCCTGGATTCAGGCCCGATCCGGAGCAAAGGGTCTTGATTTCTGATGTGTGGTAGGCTATTTAGACTGAGATGAGGAGAAATGTTTTCACGCAGAGGTTAGTGAAGCTGTGAAATTGTCTATCCCAGAAGGCTGTGGCTGTGAAGTCACTGAATGTATTTAAGAAATAGATTTCAAGAAGCTATGGAGGAGAGAATGCAGGAGTGTGCTGTTAAGATAGAGGATTAGTCATGATGATCCCTGTTCATTTTTCTATCTTCTAGGTTTCGAAGAAACCAATCCTACCTCAGTGCATCATAATACTTACTGGCAGGGTTGGTTGGTGGCTGCAGAGATGGTTTCTTGTGGTCTCTTCAAATCTGCCTTTTACTATTGTGGTTACTTTTTGCAGAACTTGAGCAATCTTGGAACTAACCTATTCTGACTAAGTTGCAGGATGAGTATTAGCATTGGGTAATCCCCTCATTGTCACCCTTATCGCAACACTGCAGTTTCATAAAATATAGTTTCCAGTTTGATCCAGAGTATGTGTTAAAGGTAAGAAATGGAGTTATGGCACCAGTTTCTCTTTTCCTTCTGTAATAATATGTCCTCTTTGTTGAGCATTTTCTTCACCTTTCCCATTCTTGGACCATGCTGAGGCCTATGTCTACAGGCCCATGCTCATGAAGCTATTCATCAGTGATGCTGGCAAGCTCAAGAGAGCTGCCTTGGGCAACCTTGTCACCTTCGGAAGACATACTAGCCATAGAGAATCACATTCTTGACAACACATTTGACCGCTTCATCGTTTGGCACAGTCATGTGACAAAGCACAACTCTGTGTGATTTGTAACACTGAAAATGTGTAAAATAGTTGTTTGGATGAGATTTTGCTTTCACACTGTTTCAAGCCAAACGATATCTGGAGTGTCAGTAGCAGCCTGAGAGAATTTTTCTATTTCGAGCAAATACTTTGCTGTCAGGTATTCCAAGTTCAGAGATAAACTGGATTGGATGCAGGGAAAGGTTTAGACAGTGACTTTAATCAAAGACATGAAACACTTTCTCCAGCTATATGGGTGACTATTCCACTGGTGTTATATCAACTTAGTTCCTGATGGATTTGATTAAGCTAATGGACATGTTCTAAGCACAGGTCTAACATAATATTTACTGTTTCTTTGATTTAGGCTTTCTTGCTGGCTCAGTTGGTTTGCGCTAAGAATAACTATAGAAGCCCAAACTATCTGTATGCTAACACCTCACCCTCATCTCACTCTAACAATGCAGTGTCTTGTACATTGCTGGAGTGTCTTGTTCAGTTGCTCGAAACGCGCACATCCACTTGTAAGAGGGCGATCCACCTTATTATCCTTCAGTCAGGCAGTTCAGAGGCAATATTGGAAGTCAAGTCCCAGGAGACCTGCAAGTTAATGAGAAGCCAGTGGGCCCTTCACTCAGCAGCACCCCAGAAGAGGCTGTGGCCACTGCTAGAAGCTGAGATTGAGAGGATCAGTCTGACAGGTGAGCGCTCTGTTGGCATGAAGGAGGTCTCTGAACTTGAGGGTCACTGGAAAAGGGAAGCTTTTTGGAAACGAGGCCAAGGCACGGCTCTGGTCTGTCACGCTGTCACCCAGTGTCGAGTCCCTGAATTGTGCAGCCGAGGGGGAACATGCATGAGAGTGGGAGCTCACCCTGGGTTACTACAAAGTAAAACCGTCTTTTATTTTGTCCCTCTGGAACAGAGACGTTTGCATATTCGTTGTGAAAGGGCCGTAAAGTGTTAATTCATTAACCACTTAATGGCTTTAATGGGCATCGGGATGGGGAGGTTGAGCTTCGGTCTTCCTGTCCAATCTTAATTTCGGCAGAAATGGGGAAGGAGTGATGTTCTGATACACTAACATCCCACTCAATTAAGTTGTCTTCCCTCCGCCAACCTCACCACCTCCTGGATTGAAGATCCTGCCCCTAGCCTCATGTGTCAGTGCAATGATATCAAAATTCTCATGACTGGCTTGCCCTCTAAGCAGCAGCAGTGTGTAGGGTTATGGCGAGAAGGTGAGGAAATGACACGATGCATATTACTGTTTTGGAGAGTTCGCATGGTCATAATGAGCTGAGCAGCTTTTCTTCACTGTAAAGATTCGGTATAAAATGTGCCTGAATCACAAGTCTTTTGTCTATTCTTTACCCTGAAGTAATGAATGAAAATTGTAGTTCAGTCCTTTCGTGTTTGACAAAATTTGTGCCGTGAGCTCTTCTGTGCCAATAGGTCAGAAACAACCCATTAAACTTTGCCCCTTTTGAGAC
This sequence comes from Chiloscyllium plagiosum, assembly GCF_004010195.1. Lineage (NCBI taxonomy): Eukaryota > Metazoa > Chordata > Chondrichthyes > Orectolobiformes > Hemiscylliidae > Chiloscyllium > Chiloscyllium plagiosum. Next base: position 62,545,323 of record NC_057719.1, read on the forward strand.
TGCAAGAGCAGGAAACAGTGATCCCATCATTCCGGATATGGTTATTGAATAGGCATATGGATGAAAATGGACTTGTGTAGATTAGATGGGCTTCAGATTGGTTTCACAGGTCGGTGCAACATCGAGGGCCGAAGGGCCTGTACTGCGCTGTAATGTTCTATGGATCTGAACTTGGGTTCCTGAAGAGAAAAGAAGGTGTTTCAGATGGAGGCTGTAAAGAATTAACCTGCTCTTCAAATACTATGATATTTATTCAGCTCAAGTGGCTGCTGTACAGTTATTGTCACCCAAAATATTGCAGCAGCAAAGCAACATCGAGGATTGGGAGAAATCATTATAGTCGTCTGCCTGAACATGGTGTCTGTTAAAGTAACGGACCCAATTTACTCTTTTAGTTACATTTACTGCCAAATAATTATCCAGTACTTTATTTATTTACCCACAGCACTTTGATTGTTTTGAGATCACACATGACCTCATACAGTGTTGTGATTTTGAGATGAGGCAGTAAGCCAAGTTCCTATCTGGTAGTTCTGGTGAATGTTGCAAATCCATCTTAGCTATAACAAAGGCATTGAGAAATATTCTTATTCTCATTTATCACTGTCACTTTCTACTTAATAATTTAAAGCACTCGTTGACCAGAGAAAAAAGAACTTGCATTTATATCGCTCCTTTTCCAACCTCAGGACATCACATGTTACTTTAGAATTGTTTTCTACTTTTTGAAGCATGCTGACTATTGTAGTGCACAGCAAGCTCACGCAATTAGCGCAAAAACAAAAAACAAATGGTTAAAGGATAAAATTCATTAACAGTACAGCACAAACTCAGAACTTGTCAACCTGGGTGAAGTGCTGATGCCATTGTAGTGGCTTTGGATCCATGATATTTTGAAGCGATATAAACACTCGGGTAAGAAAAAGAACCTCCATTATTTTGCATAAGAATGACCCCAGCCTTCCAAGTTGCTTGTCATTTTAACAAACCATCTTGCTCCCATGCTAACATTTCCATCTTTGGCTTGCTAATGTTTCAGCCAAGTTCCCCACAAGCTGGAGGAAGAGCACTATATTTCCACTCGGGCACTTCAGAGCCTCTAGGACTCGACATTAAGTTGTAACAGCTCAGAGCATGACCTCTGCCCTCCATTTTGATTACGCCACATGGCCACTCACATGACGGTGTCTTGTTTGGGTTTGTTTTGACTTAAATCTTAGCGGAGTGCTTCTCCCTTTCACGTGTACCATGTACACCTATTTCACATTCTCACTCTTTTACCTCCATTAATGTATTCTTTATTCTTCACTCTGGGAACTGTCACTATTGGTTCCACTTGTTCCTCCTGCGCTCTCAACAGCAAAAAAAAATCACCATTTTCCAGCCCCTTTTAACTTTGAGGGAAAGTCATATCAGGCTAGAATCATTAAGTCCGATTCTGTTTTGAGAGGTGCTGCCAGACCTGTTGAGTTTCTCCAGCATTTTCGGTTTCTTGTGTGTTTTCATTTTCAAGTTGGACATATACCAAACACTGGCATTAGACCTAACTAAAATTAAGGATGAGTGTATGATGAAACTTCAGAATAGAATTACCCATTGGTTTGCATGTGTTTTTCAGAAAGAAATATGGGAGTTCTAATGTTATTAGTCACACATTTAACTTTGAAATACTTTGACACTCCAGATTTTTGATGAAAATAATTAGTTGAAAACATTCAAATGTATGCACGTATCTAAAATATTATCATGGAGGCAGTCATGAATGTTAATTTGTCAATCTATGTCAAGAATAAGAATATTTCTCAATGCCTTTGATTTTTCATGACTGTGCAGAATAGGTTTTCATCATATCTCAAAAATTATAATATTTCTGTCCAGAAAGAAAGATTTGTGTTTCTCTAGCAGTTTTCTCCTTCAAGACTTTCCAAAGCAGTTTGCAGCTCGTTAAGTATCTTTTTAAAGTTATATGCAAATATTGCAGTCAAATAAGTGTAGTAAGATCCCACATAAGCAAGTTACACAATCAAAAGCAAGAATTTCTGCAGAAACTCTCGGTTCTGCTAGTTCTGCAGTCGGGTCGCTGGACCTAAACTATTAACTCTGCTTTCTCTCCACAGATGCTGCCAGACCTGTAGAGTTTCTCCAGCAATTTTTATTTCTTATTCAGATTTCCAGCATCTGCAGTTCTTTGTTTTGTTACACCAGTTACATAATGACTTATTCATTTTGTCACTGTTTAAGAGATGAATGTTGAAGAGGAAACTGAGAGTGTTCCTTTGATGTTCTTACACGCTTCTGTGGAGTGGTTATATGTATCCTGTGAGGTATGACAAAGCCCAAGGACAAATTCGTTTGGTCTAGATAATGTAACAAAAGAGGCCTTCCTATAAAATTGACAGTGAAAATACTCATCGAGACTTCACTTTTACCTACAGTATGAATCTCAAACTGTCGCAAGAAAATCCTGTGAAGTGTGCTCACCAACATTTGAGCACAGCATATGCAGCTGTTTTTTTGCAAGTCAAAGGTGAATGTGGGGGGGAGGTGTATTGTGTTACGGGACTAAAACGATCTTGGTGTTAGTTTCGCAAGTGCAGTTCACCTCGCTGGGTTCATATGTTTATTTAAGTCTAGTTTCTGTCACCTTACAGTTGAACTAAGCAGCTCCTATATCACGTGGCAATAAATTGCCATCCAGCTATCAAAATTAATTAAATGCTTTTGTTTTGTTACATACCCATAACCAAGTACGAACGAAGTAACAGTATAACATGGTTTTCAAAAGTGTTACACATTAACATGTACCTTTCGTACGAGTCGCAGAATCTGCCAATACATTGAAATGTGTTAAAACTTTCTGCTGCTTACCGGTTAGCAATGCTTTTAGATAATTTTTCGTGTAAAGTTTGACATTCAATATAGTGGATAATTTGAGGCTCCACAGTACATTTCTTCAGTAAAATATGGGCAGACTGAAAATAACATCAGAAGTTTCCAGGGACTGTTAGACCACCCTGGATTAATGTTTATTAACTCATGGGTTTCACAGTGTGCAGTAATGATTTATCTGAATTAAAGTTAAAATTAATTATGGCACACTTTCAAAATATTCTATTGACATCAGAAAGAACAGATGTTCTGATTTAGAGTCCTACAGGAAATAGCAAGTTTCCTCTCACCAACATTCTCACACTGGATCCTGTCCCATGTCTTGCCTCAGTGCAGTATATATTTTTTTCAGGAACAGTTTTGTTCTGAGATTTTCATCATTTATTGCAGCTTCTCAGTACCTCTCTCAAATGGCCTAATAATAAATGCTCATGGTTTGCCACCAGCAGGATATTTTGCCTGAGGCAATATTCACATCCTTCCCATAACTTAAGATGCTCAATGTGAATATCATGGTATTGAAGAATATGACAGACATCTGTTGCAAGTAATCACTGTATACAGACATCACATTCCTCAGACACATCAGTGTCTGGGCTAACGTTAAGCACTGTGCTTCCAGTAGAATGTAATGCTTTAGGTAATCCTGGGGTAATATGGAATATGAAATCTTTTATGCACACTGCTCATATGCCTTGATACAGTGATGGTATCATGAGCATACCCCTTAAAGATAAGGCTGATTTACTGACTGAGAGATGCAGCATTAGATATAGACAAAAAAAACCTTCTGATGCCAGAATCCAAAATCGATCCGCAAGAGGCTGGAAGAACACAGCAAACCAGGCAGCATCAGGAGGTGGAGAAGTCGACGTTTCGAGTATAACCCTTCTTCAGGACTCTGAGGTGGGTGTACGGGGAGTTATAGATAAAGGGGATGGGCGAGGGTTTTGGATGGGAAAAGGGACGGAATGGTGAGATAATGATAGGTGAATACAGGTAGTGGGTACAAGCTGGTTGGTCGTTGGGAGGGATGAATCCGGTTGGTAGCCGGATGGAAGGGTCTGATTCACTGTGGCAGTGGAGGAGACCAAGGATGGACATGCCAAAGTGAGAAGGGGAATTGAAATGGGCGGTGACCGGGAGGTCAAGCTTGCCCTTGTGGACCTGGCTGAAATGCTTGGTGAACCATTCCCTAAGTTTTCCTTTGGTCTCACCAATGTAGAGAAGACACATTGGGAGCACTGAATGCTGTAGGCTAGTTCGGAGGAGAGGCAGGTGAACCTCTGTCCCACCTGGAAGGACTGTTTGGGGCCCTGCATGGAGGCGAGAGGGGTGGTGTACCAGCAGGTTTACATCTTTTCTGGTTAGAGGGGAAGGTACCTGGGGATTCAGGGGGGTTGGTGGGGAGAGTGGGACAAAGCAAGGAGGGAGAAGGGAGCAGTCCTTGTGGAAGGCAGAGAAGGGTAAGGAGGGTAAGATGTTCTTGGTGATGGGGTCTAGTTGAAATTGGCAGAAGTGTTTGAGGATGATATGTCGGATGCAGAGACTGGTAAGGTGGAAAGTGAGGCCTAGGGGGACTCTGTCTTTATTATGCTTGGAGGGGGCAGTTTTAGAGCAGGAGGGAATGGAGGTGTTGCAGTGGAGGGCTGTCTGCATGACAAAGTTGGGAAAGGCATATTGTTTAAAATAGGTGGACATCTGGGATGTTTGGGAGTGCAATGTCTCATCATTCGAGCAGAAGCAATGGAGACGGAGGAATTGGGAAAACAGGATGGAGTTTGTGCAGAGTATGGGATGGGAGGTGGTGTAGTCCAGGTAGTTAATAGAGTCTGTGGGATCATAGTAAATGTCAGTCTGTAAACTGTTGGGAGAATGGAAACAGAGAGATCAAGGAAGGGGAGGGAGGTGTTCAAGATGGACCAAGTCAATTTGAGGGCACGGTGGAGGTTGTGGGTGAAGTTGATGACCTGCTCCACTTGAACCTGGATGCGGGATGCTGCACCATTGCAGTCATCGATGTAATGGCGGAAGAGTTGGGGCACAGTGCCTGTATAGGTGCTGCAGAGGGACTGTTCGACATAGCCAACAGAGGCAGGGGTAGCTGGGGCCCATCCACATGCCCATGGCAACCCCCTGGATTCGGAGGAAATGGGTGGAATTAAAGGAAAGCGATTGAGGTTGACAACCAGTTTGGCAAGGTGGAGGCGGGTATTGGTGGAGGGCGACTGCATGGGTCTGTTGGAGAGGAACAAGCTGAGGGCCTGAAGGCCATCATTATCGGGTATGGACGTGTATAAGGACTGCGTGTCCATTGTGAAAGTAAAGCGCTGGGGTCACGGAACTGGAAGTTTCCAAAGAGGTGGAGGGCATAGTTAGTGTCCCAGATGTTGATGGGAAGTGTCTGGACCATGGTACAGAGAATGGAGTCAGGTAGGAAGAAATTAGTTTGGTGGGGCGGGAGCTTGCGGAAGCGATGTGTCAGCTGGGGTAGTTCGGTTTGTGGATCTTAGGGAACAGGTAGAACTGAGCAGTGTAGGCTTGGGGGGCTATGAGATTGGAGGCGGTGGAGGGGAAATCACCAGGAGCAGTGAGGTCATGGACCATGTGGGTGTTAGTGGCCTGGTGGACCGTGGTGGGGTCGTAGTCATGGGGGAGGTAGGACAATGTGTTGGAGAGCTGGTGTTTGGCTTCTGTGATACAGAGGTCCGCCGTCCAGATGAGCACTGCCCAGCCTTTGTCAGCAGGTTTGATGGTGAAACAGGAATTAGTGCGGAGTGAGTGGAGCGCTGCATGTTCGGAAGAGATGAAGTTGGAGTGGGGTGGAGAAATCAAGGTGCCGATGTCACGTCGGCAGTCAGCAATGCAGAGGTCTAGGGCGGATAAGAAGCCTGGAGGGGGAGTCCAAGAGAAAGAGGAAAGTTGGAGGCAGAAGAAAGGGTCATCGGAGGGTCTTTGTCAAAGAAGAAGGAACGGAAGCATCGGAAGAAGAGCTCCACACCGTACCGGGCACAGATCTTGCTAAGGTGGGTGCAGAGGGGCACAAACGGGCGCCCTTTACTGAGGACAGACCGTTTGGCCTCTGAATTAGAGTTCCCAGTCACTGCCCGTTTCAATTCCACTACCCACTCCCTCTCCTCTATTGCCACAATGAATCAGACCGCAAATTAGAGGAACAACACCTCACCTTCTGCCTGGAAAACTCAACATTGAGTTCTCCAATTTCAAATAACCTCCCTTCCCATCCTCGATTCCCTCTCCACTCTGCCTCCTCCCTTTCTTCCAGCTACCAACCAGATTCATCGCTGCTATCGACAAACCAGGTCGTACTCACACCTGTGTTCACCTATCACTACCTCATCATTCTGACCCTCACCCCTCCTCCTTCACCTGCACCTCCGTCTTCCCCTATCCCCAGTCCTGAAGAAAGGTTATACTTGAAACATTGACTTCTCCACCTCCTGAAGCTGCCTGGCTTGCTGTGTTCTTCCAGCCTCCTGTTTGTCCACTTGAGGGATCTAACACAGCAGACTATTTGCATATGGAGAATTTCCTAACACACTCTTTAACCAAGAGTCCAGACCTATATACTTTTCAGCTAGGTGTGCCTGGATGAAGTGCAGAAATCCTCATCTTGTGAGATAGAGGACTGACTTAGAGAATTATCATTGTTGCCCCAGTTTAAATTGGTGAATGTTGCAAATTAAGGTTTGTACCGAAGACTGTTCTGATCTCATCGAATCAAATGCCCATTTTGAAATGTGTTCACAAAATGAACCATCAAAGCATCCCACTAAGCAAATATTTATTCTGATATAGCTAATGGTTCTCAAACACCAACAGAGTTGCTACCTTTTTTGCTATGACTTTGAATGATCTGTGCAGCGATTTAAATCAATAAAGTATTTATAACTATTGTTTCCTCTGTTGGTATCTGAATTCTTTGCATAAGATAGATGTTTGAAAGCCTGTGGATTTAATGATAAAAAGTGTTGCGAGAAGTGAAAGAAGATGTGTCTGAACCTAAGGGGATTGTAGTCAAATTGGTAAACAACATGGGTCTCATAAATCATTGTCATTTGAAGTTGAATTGTTTGGGAAATGAAAGCTTTTGGGAGGCAGGGATCATTTTTGCATTTTGCATCTGACAAGCAATTTGGAGCTCTGGAAACAGTGAGGTACCCACTTCGGCACTTGGCAATAAGGATGATTTTGATTAAATTTGTGTATGTGATGCTGACAAGTCTTCAGGTGAAAACATAGTGGAATTTGGATGCTTTGTAAAAGTTTCAAGTTCTAACGTTGCTTTATCTCAGAAAATTAAACTCAGAGTGTTGGGTCCAAGTGAACTTGGAAGCTACGGTGACTAGTTTTGTGTGTCGTCAGGTGACAAGGGCAGTTTTACAGTGGAATGGACACGGCCAAGATTGGACTCTCCTTTCCCCATTTGAGACCCTTAACAGAGAAATTGATGACACTTAAAAAGCAATTTTTAGACTGACAGAAAGGGTTGAAGGCCAATTGGAAAGGGTCTTCTCTCCCCTTCAGTCGGTCCAGTGGGACTATTTGTTCTTTCCAGCCTGGCAGCTAGACACACCATTGTTCTGCCATTCTTACATTCCCAACACTTAATCTACACTTGCAGCATCCTTTCTCCCTCAGTACTCTACCCTCCACACCATTGCATAAATGCTGTTCTCTCTACACCTCATGTCAGCTCTGATGAAAGGGCATCTAGACTCAACACATTCGATTGGAAATGGTCCTTTGTCAGGACTTTGCTGAGAAAGGGAAAGGGGTAACCTCCCATCTGCAATTTGTTTTCAAGTTGGACAACAACCCCCACCCCCACCCCACCATCCCCAACCAACAAAACACACTCTGGCAGGTGCTCCTTATCTCCCCCCTTCCCCCGGGTCCTTCAGTAAACTACCACCCCCGCCAGGGATCCGGGTTCGATTCCAATCTCGGACCACAGTCCATATGGAATTTACACATATGTCTGTGTGGATGTTCCGGTTTCTTCCCACAGTCCAAAGATGTGCAGGCTAGGTGAATTAGCCATGCTAAATTGTCCATTTTGTTCAGGGATGTGTAGGTTAAGTGTATTAGTCAGAGATAAATGTAGAGTATTAGGGTTGGGGAATGGGTTACTCTTCAGAGGGTTGGTGTGGACTTGTTGGGCTAAAGGGATTCTATGACTGAACCATTAAGAAAGCAGTCTTGTGGTCCTGTGGGACTTTAATTATCCAAACTTCAATTGTCTTCGGCTAGAGCTGAGAGCAGTAGAGCTTTAACTGCATGGATTGTATTGAACTGTTGTAAAATCTTCCATATTGGAATGAAAAGTAATTAATTTCTCTGCCTCTTTCTTTCTCTCACACAATGTTGGATCCATGTTATCCATTCAACAAGTGATTGAAGACTGATGTAACCTTGCAGATGTAAGATTTAAAACATTGAGTAACAATTTCAAGTCACCTGGATGTTAGAACACATCCCAGTACTTGTGCTGGGTTTTCTGCCTTGCCTCCATTCGCTCAATGGCCAGATGGAGATCAAACATTCACCTCATGTAGAAAGCTGGTTCTCATTGTTTCACTGGTTTCACCTTCAGCTCTTTTTTTCATTCCTAAGTAACTGTCTTTTTTAAAAAAGACTCTCAAAATGTTTCAAATGCATTTTGTAAAAGTTGCGTTTTGTGATCTGCCCCAAGGTTGCGGGGGAATAAAATAGTGCTGATTGTACTTGGACCTTTTTGAAGCTCATGTTTCCTGTTTTTCTTACATTTCCACCTGATTCAGCTCAATTACTATGGGATTAGTCTGCATTTTACAATTAACCCATATCTACATGTCAGAGGCTCCGGACGGGTCTGTCAGGAGGCAGTTTGTGTTGATCCACTTAACGATGTGGACTGGCCAGTTACCCAAAAGAGTTAGAGAATTAATTCATCAATAGTTCCATAAAAAGCCCATTATCGGTTTCTCTGGTCTTTTGTTATATGTATCGGTCTCAACTGAAAGGCTAACATCAGACCGTCTCTGGTTTGATGTAATCTCCTTGTTTGGAAAGTTATTCTATTGAGCAGCTTTCCAGATCTCATTTACTGGAGTACATGTGTCGATTGCTGATTTATCCCCAGTGTTGACAAGTAGATTTTTGCAGAAGGATCACTGAAGTTCACTTGTGATGTATCTAGTAGACCATGGGTATTGGGATCTATGTTTGTAACTTGATAATACCTTAATAATCCATTGGCAGCCTCCAAAGGAATCGACATAGTGTCAAGCAAACATTTATCGTTTTTGAACCTCTTTGGAGCTTTTAGGTTGCATTTACAGAGTATAGTTGTTCATTTAGCATTGAGACTTATTCATGTCTCTTGATATTTTCAAGATGTGATCAAAATTACTTCTTATCGTTTTCAAGACAGTCTCATTCTGCTTCACAAAGCTGCTTTAAGTCCAGGAATTATCTTTGACAGTCTCAGTTCTTAGTAACACATATTTTTGTTCTGTCTGAAGATGCAATGCTTGAATTCCAGTGTCAAGAACAACAATTTCCATATGTTAGAAAGACACATTCTAGTACCTTCAAGGTGAAAATATTTCTGAAAGACATTAGATACACATTTTAAACAGTCAGCCTGTTCTGCCTGTTCAGAATTGTTACTACACACCTCTGGAGCAGGTGGGTCTTGAATTTGGGCCTCCCAGCTCAGAGGTAGGTGAACTACCACTGTATCAAAGGCTTCTTTTTACTGACTGCCAGGCTATAGAGATTTTGAACAGGACCTAAGTATTTGCATCAAAAAGTCACCCATTCAGGAGGGAGCATGAGCTTTTCTAGTGGAAAACATTTCCAGAAGTAACGCAATTGTTTAATAATTCACTGAGATAAGGTTTGCCCATTTCTACGAGAAACAAATACAGTGTAATTGTCAGTAACAAATAGGTATTAAAGTTCGTGATTTTCTTCAGATTCATCAACAGTGCTGTCAGGAAACAGTGAAGCCTGATGAGGCATTACAATTGCTGCTCGAATGATCCAATGTAGGGGGAAAAATGCACTTGACTTGATGTCTTCTGGAATGCAGTGTTTGGTTGTGGTGTCCTCATGTAATGGGAGATATAAAATGCTAGAGGGTTATCATTATAGCACATAACCAAAAAGTCTTCAATGAAAACAAAAGATAGTAGAATGAACTTGTTATTTGTTGAATAAAACTTTATGGTTGCTTGTTGGCTGATAGGTGAGGTGAAATCAAGGCATATACATGCAACACACAAGGGCAACAGATGTGTGGCAACCAGCACCACCAAGTTCCATGTCACTACAAACGCCACCCTGATATCAGCACATATTATTGGACTTATTCCTTCATTATCAGTAAGTCAAGGAGCTGAAATGTCCCACTGAATAGCACTGTGGAGCTATCCTCATTGGGCAGACTGCAACAGTTGATTTCCCACCACATTGAGGACAAATGGGCCTTGTTGATGATAATCACCACAGTAGAATATCCCAGTTTGCTACTGACTCCTGAGATACAGGATGACAAATCCTAGTCTTGCCAACCAGAAGAAGAATTTCATAATCCACTCTTGATTTCTCAGATTTTTACTTTGGTCAAAGTATTAGTTGCCCTCTTGAGTTATAATTTTACTGAACATTCAGCATTTGGGAGTCAGCAACATTACAGGAATGAGAAAAGGTGGAGAATAACCATACTGACCAAAGATACTGTTAAGAGTACTTGATTCACAGAATAATAGAGGAACCACTGGCATCAACTTATAGATCACCAAAGAGAAGTGAAACACAATTAATAACTCTCAAAAGGGAGTTAGTTACGAATTTGAGGGGAGGAATTTGCAGGAATACGAGAGAATTGAGACTGATTGATTGGATAGTTCTTTTGAAGAGACCACATATACATGATGGCCAAATTGTCATCACCTGTGGTGTTATACTAAATTGTTTCACAATATCCGAGTGAAAGACCAAACACTTGTTTCAGACCTCTTTGTAGCGACCTCTCCTTCAGAACAGACGGGTCTGCACTCCGGCAAGCCAACTGTAAGCACTGCCTTCGATAAAATAGAGTTAAAATGCTGTCACACAGATGATGCTGTACCCAGGCGATCCTAATCACAACAATCCCTGCTCCCCCTGTTCTCCCACTTTAAACTTAAATGAACTTGGGCCAAATACACTACTCTTGACTTTCTACGGCTATGATTCAAGCCAGGGACTTCTCCCCTGGTGAAAAACTAGGGGATTAAATGAAAAAGGAATGGATAATAGAGGGCCCACTCTCTTTCAATTGTACTGACGAGCCATTTATTTATTTTAGCTTTATCTGCTTGTTATATTTATGCTGGTTTCCACGGTGATGAAATGATTCACAGCACAGACACGATACCATGACTGCTTCAGCTGTACTCGGTTGCAAGTATCTCCGACTTAGCACCTTTTTTGTTTTTTTTAAACTTTATTTGTTAATTGATTTTCTTCAAGGCCTTGTTTGCGCAGGGTCGATTTGAGATCTGTCTGGCATCTGATTGTATTATGATTCTGTTCATGTTGTGCTTCACGTGCATCACTGTGGATTGACATCTTGGAAACATTGTGGCATTTCTGATTTCCAACTGGTGCTTGAAATTGGTTTGAATGAAAATGGGAAGACAAAATTACCGTGCGCAAGGGAATGAGATGCAGTAATGTCAGGTGCAGGCTGCTGTGGTGTTGCATTGGAATAACATTGCATGATTTGGGGCGACAAGCTGTTTTCTAGTTTAAGAAACTGAAAACCTTTTTGATTAATGGAAGTAGCAATTTCACAGGCAACGGAAGTCAGAATGGAAAGGGGGAGGTTCACAGCAAAACTGCTTTCATAAAATAACATTGAGACAGTTTGACATGCTCTTGGTGATGCTTCTTTGATGTGCTATACCAGCGTTTTAAAGAAATCCTTGAGGATGTTGTGCCACCAATGGATTCAGCTATTTTATCTATTTGAAACTAAATTCAAAATGTTTATCCTCTAAATGTTTTGCTGAACACTTAAATACGTGCACACATTGTATTTATGGCAGTAGAAAAATTGTCCTGATGATTTTGAGACCCCATTTTACTACATGTCTCTCAAGATCAGGCCAGTGGCTTGTTTCTGTCCTTGTGGCCTTGAGTTCACTTTCCTTTCCCCTCCTTTTCCTGATTGCCAAGTTCACTTACTGCAGCAGTTATCTAATGAATGGGCAAACACCCATTCTTTAGCTCGAAACCAGCTTTGTACTTAGTTATTTTCACCAGAGGATCCGTTTCTGATCGTTGTCCACCATCTTGCATTGCCTGCTTAACCCCATTTGATGTGAGCTTTTTAATTTGTTCGTGGGAGGTAGGCATTTGCATTTATTGCTCATCCTTAACTAAATAGTCTGTTAGGCCATTTCAGATGGCAGTTCAAACGAAGCCCACCATATTTTCTGTGGGTGTAGAGTAACATAACAATATGGATAGGTATATGAATAAGAAGGGTTTGGAGGGATATGGGTCGGGTGTTGGTAGGTGGGACTAGATTGGGTTGGGATATCTGGTCAGTATGGATGGGTTGGACCAAAGGGTCTGTTTCCATGCTGTACACCTCTATGACTCTACGTTGATGAATATAATAATCTAATGAAATAGTTTTGAGTTGAAAAATTAGAGCTGATTCCTAATGTTAATGTAGATATAATCATATGTTTGTCCACTGGGAAAAAAGGGTGTCAGTGGGGTAATTTATCTGCTTAGCCTAGGCCTGCGAAAATGGGGGAGACTTATACACTGCAATGTATATTAAATAGGGAGTGACAGTGGTGAGGGTTGGTAACCGGAAGAGAGAGATTCAGGATGACTGACACAAGAATCAACTGCAGTTTAAGTAAACATTAAGCAGTGATTTGTGATCTGGAATGCATTGCCTGAAAGGCTGCTGGCAGATTTACTGATGGTGATGGGTTGATTCACACGCAGGCAACTTATCCAACTGAGCTATCTGGTTCCCCTTATCACACCGAGCACCAGTTAATTTGGCATATCCTGACTAGGTCAGTTGCTGGTACCAGGTCAGTTGCTGGTACCAGGTCATGCAGGGGTTACATTTCTTTCTTCCGGTGTTGTCAGCAGTCTTGGGAAGAGGCTTGAATTTTATTTGCAAATTGATTTGTGCATTTCACAAAGAAAAACTAATTGGATTATTAGTTTATCATTTGCAGTCTCTCAGTCGACCCTAAAGCAGAGTGCTGGAAGGTGTCAGTGGGTCAGGCAGTATCTGAGGAGAGAGAAACTGAGGTTGAATTCTGCTAACCTCTAGGGTGGCCAGTAGGGTTTGTGGGGGATCAGGAATATAATAGGACAGCTGGTGGCTCAAGGTTAGAGACAAAAAAAAACTGCAGATGCTGAAATCCAAAGTAGACAGGTAAGAGGCTGGAAGAACACAGCAAGCCAGGTGGCATCAGGATGTGGAGAAGTTGACATTTTGGATGTAACCTAAAAAAGGGTTACTTCTCCACCTCCTGATGCTGCCTGGCTTGCTGTGTTCTTCCAGCCTCCTGCCTGTCTAAGCTAGTGACCCAGCTTTCTCTGAGAAGGCAGGAAAGTGAGTGGTCACCATAGCAGTCAATGTATATGAGCAGGGCCTTATTGAGGGATGATTTTACCATCTTGTTGTCACTTTGCCAATAGTGCAGTCGTCCACCACTATGTGTGGAGACTTGCAGCTCACTGGAAACACCCTTGCATTTGGGGGAGCATTTGGAGTTAGAGGTTCTGCTCAATGCCAAGTTACTAAATGGCTGCACCTCTGGCAGGGCCTATTACTGTGGCTTTCCCTCTCCATTCTAAGCACCGTAATTCATGTTACGTTCAACACTCTGGGCTGCAGGAGTCCAGATTCTTCCCTGCATTGTTCAGTTCTCTGACAGCAGAGCTGCCAATCCTTCAGCCATGAGTAGCTTCCTAATAACTGCCCAGAATTCTTAGACAACCCACGATTCTTAATTGGACTCTGAGCGCAAAGGAAGCAAACTGAGAATTAACTGACAGAAAAATAACTCTACCTGTCAACTTTCTTAGAGGATTGGGATCCACAATTGATCTTGATGCCTGTATCTTGAAGGCTGCAAAAGTGCTTTGACAATTTTGATCTCTGACCTGGGACAGACCTTGCCTTCATGGCTACCCAAGAAGTGTTGTTGAATGACTATGTGGAGAGTAATAAAGGTAGGCTTTTAGTTCTGCGAGATATGGCTCCACTTGGAGCTGACACTGATTTCTAGAGAAAACTTAATAGCCGCCTTGGGTGGTCAGTTGTTGAAGCGTGTTTCTTATATTTTTCATTTTTTCTTTTGTCCTTTTAATTTTTATCTCCCCAATTGTGAAGGCCAGGTCTTTTTTACTTTTTCTGTATTTTGATTGTAATGGAAATATTACTATTTAAAAATTGAGGATTGCTGAGGGATTGCTACATTTGTTGAAAACAAGTAACCAGTTACTCATTATAAACACTTTACACAGTTGGGGTAGGCAATGGTCTAGTGGTATTATCGCTGAACTGTTAATCCAGAGAACGGTACTGTTCTGGGAACAATTACAGTATTTAGAAGATCTTGGACAGATACATAGATAGGAAAGGTTTAAAGTGATATGGGTCAAATACGGACACATAGTACTAGTTTAGTTTGGGAAACTTGGTCAGCGTGGGTGAGTTGGGCTAAAGGGTCTGTTTCTGTTCTAAGTGACTCTAGGGTGACTATAATGGGATGAGGAAGGAGTTGGCTAAATTAGACTGGAGACACAGGTTAAATGGTGGAACCGTGGTGGACGTTCAGAGATTTTTCACAGTACTCATGGGAAGTATATTCCAGTCAAAAACAAGGATAGCAAGAGTAGGAAGAGGCAGCCTTGGATAACCAAGGAAATAAAGGAAGGCATCTAATTAAAAGCTCAGGCTTACAAAGTAGCCAAGAGTAGTGGGAAACAGGAAGATTGGGAAAACTTTAAAAAGCAATGAAGAACCATGAAGCAACCAATAAAGAAAGAAAGATAGAACTGCCACAAAATTTAAAAACAAGTCGGAGAAGTTTTTATATAAAATGGAAGATGCTGGTGAAAGTGCATGTAGTGCCGTTGCAGGAAGAGAACGGGGAATTAATATTAGGTAATGCTGAATCAGCCAAGACTTGAATAACATTTGTGTGTCAGTCTTCACAGTGAAAGATGTGTCTGACGTGCCAAAGAATGATGATAAGGATACAATGAGAGGTGAGGACCTCAATTCAATTGTTATCACTAAAGGGGTAGTGTTGAGCAAACTTGAGAGTCTAAAGGTAGATAAGTCCCCTGCTCCTGATGGGATGCATCCCAGGGTGCTGAAAGAAATGATGGGAGTTATAGTAGATGCGTTAGTGGTATTTTAGCAAAATTCACTGGACTCTGGGCAGGACTTGGCAAACTGGAAGACGGTGAATTAGATTAGATTACATTACAGTGTGGAAACAGGCCCTTCGGCCCAACAAGTCCACACCGATGGGAGGAAACCGGAGCACCCGGAGGAAACCCACGCAGACACGGGGAGAACGTGCAAACTCCACACCGTCAGTCGCCTGAGGCGGGAATTGAACCCGGGTCTCCGGCGCTGTGAGGCAGCAGTGCTAACCACTGTGCCACCGTGCCGCCCAAATGTCATGCCGCTGTTGAAAAAGGGGCATAGTCAAAAGGCAGGTTAACTATAGGCCAGTTAGCTTAACATCTGTAGTTGGGGAAAATGCTTGAGGCTATCGTTAAAGAAGAAATAATGAAACATCTGGGTGGAAAAGGTTCCATCAGACAGACGCAGCAAATAGTGCTATTTGAATTCAAACAAAAATCTAGAATTAAAAGGCTAATGGTAAACTCAATCCATTGTCAGAAAATCCCATTTGGTTCCCTAATGTCCTTATTTGGTCTGGTCCACATGTGACTTCAAACCCACAGCAATATGGTTGACTCTTAAACTACCCTCTGGGCAATTAGGGAAGGGTAATAAATCTAGCCTAGACAGTAACACCCAGATCCCATGACTGAATTCAAAAAAGAAAGAGTTGCTGGGCTTAGCTGTACTGGGTGATTCACAGATTAGCTGGAGCCAAGGGCCGTGTACAACTGGAGATTCATCAGACAGCCAGTAGCTGATTAGTCAGTGAGTGACCAGTTCCCAGCAACAAAGGTCATCTTCCTACCAGCAATGATAGGCTTCGTCTCCAGGTAGCTCAACATCTTGGAGCTCTGATTAAGATGGGAGAAACCACCAGATTTTAGCAAGCTCAACAACTCTTGGTTCCATGCAGATAAAACAGTTTAAATTTGAGGAAAATCAATATATTGTGCCTTTTCAGTTGTAAGCTGAGACTTTGGTCAGTGTGAACCAGTCACCTTGTGCCTCCTGCAATCCAGTGAAAGCATCCAGAGAACAATGATTGAGAAGCAATGTTCTGATCAGTGCAAGAATGCTCTCAGCACACTCTGTAAACAGAGACCACTAAACTAGTTTCCCACTCTTTCTCTCCACCCATAACACTTGTTTTCTGTTTGTGTGTGTGGGTGTTTAAAAGGGGGTTAGAGTTTTAACTAGTAGTGTTATATGCTGATGGTTCTTCATTATTTACCTATAGTTTAGAGTATATTTATTTTTAGTAAGTAGTAAGTCTTATTAAGTACAGAAACCTGGTTAGTGCTTTCTGTCAACTTGCACCTGAATTGGAGAATTCCTCATGCTTTTAAGACTCTAATGTTGTTATTCTTCCTGGAATAGCAAGCCTTGATTTGCAGTATGCTACCCCTGTGAGATCAAAAGACGAGATTCTTCACCTCTTTTTCTCTCGTCTTTACCAGTTTTATTCTTTTCTCTATCTATCTCTCTCTCTCTCTCTCTCTCTCTCTATCTCTCTTCCACCTTCTCTTTTATTTTATTACTGTTTGTCTGTTCAGTGATGTCACCTTCTCCCCAGATGGTGGCCTGTCAATGACCTCCACCTCTGTGTATCTGATTCTTCTTTATTCCACAAAGGTCAACTGCGTCCGGTCCATCCTATCAGTCATCCATTTTTACATCTGCTTCCCTCCTCCTTTTTCCATCAATCTTTCCCTTCAACAAATGTTTCTTTGACTACCATCTGTGGTATTGATGTGTTTGAAATATTGTGTCCTTCTCTGTTTGATGTTATGCGCGAGTTTCCTCTTTATCTCCAGCCACTTTCTCATTTGACTTTCGATCTGTACGCGATGTGCAGAACTTCCTCATACATGCGCTTTTTCAAATATTTTCAGCTTATCTCATTGTGTATTTATATTTTTTCCTCATTTACTGCATTTCTGTACTATGATCCTTTGTTTACGGTAATAGTTACAGTTAATTAGCTGAAATCTTCACCATGCCACCCCCTCCCATCAACCATGTATTCACTGATGTGTTGTCTATTTATATCTCTTCTCCATGGAAGAAAAACAAGCTGAATATAATACCATAGTGATTTAATGTCTTTCAGATCAAAAGTGATAAAATGAGATGATACAGGATTCAAACATCGGAACCAAAATGAAATAAAGCTACTTTTCAAATAACAATGTGATTTACGTATAAATTAAACTTCACGTAAATTTACTTGGTGGGGTGGCACGGTGGCACAGTGGTTAGCTGCCTCACAGCACCAGGGACCCGGGTTCGATTCCCGCCTTGGGCAACTGTCTGCATGGAGTTTGCACATTCTCGCTGTGTCTGCATGGGTTTCCTCCGGGTGCTCCGGTTTCCTCCCACAATCCAAAGGTGTGCAGGTTAGGTGAACTGGCCATGCTAAATTGCCCATAGTGATAGGTGCATTAGTCGGGGTACATATAGTGTAGGGAATACATCTGCGTAGGTTATTCTTCAGAGGGTCAGTGTGGACTTGTTGAGCCGAAGGGCCTGTTTCCATACTGTAGGGAATCTAATCTAATCTTTCTTCAAGAGCGTTTTGTCTGTACCTCTGATCTGATCTATTCTTAGAATGTGAGCAGGGAGTGGACCAGTTGCCTTGTGTTTATGAGGCAGATGCTGCAATAGTTGTCCTGTAACTAGACAGATAGAAAAGAAATGTCTGAATGCATGGGAAAGTAATAATGCAATTGAAATGTGCTTCGATTGATATTAATGTGTGCATACAGCCTGTTTCCAAGTTGCATTCTTCTGAGTCAGTAATATTGTGGCACCTATTTAAAAATAAATGACTTGGTTATGCAGTGTACTGTTGTTGCTTAAGGCAAGCAGTATATACATGAGTCATTTCTGATTGCAGTCAAGCACAGTTAGGGTAATTTATCAGTACATCATCTGCTGCCAGTTTATGCAAAAAATTGGTTTCTTTTTCTCTGTCTCTCTATGTAAGCACTGTCAATGCAAGATCTCTTGTCTTCTCTTCATCTTCCAGGAGGTAAATTGTCATTACAGTTCCATATTCCCTGGTAATCAAGCCACGAGCAGTGCGGCTCTTGGTTCACATTCATGTGCTCACCATTCTGTGAATGCAGACATTAGCTCTGGATTAGATTAGATTCCCTACAGTGTCGAAACAGGCCCTTTGGCCCAACAAGTCCACACCGACCCTCTGAAGAGTAACCCACCCAGACCTATTTCCCTCTGACTAATGCACCTAACGCTATGGGCAATTTAGCATGGCCAATCCACCTGACCTGCACATCTTTGGACTGTGGGAGGAAACCGGAGCACCCAGAGGAAACCCACACAGACACGGGGAGAATGTGCAAACTCCACACACAGTCTGCCCAAGGCTAGAATTGAACCTGGGTCCCTGGTGCTGTGAGGCAGCAGTGCTAACCGCTGAGCCACTGTGCCGCCGCTATATTTTTGAGGATTCCATCTTAATGTAGTATGTGTCTGACCTCAGGCTAAAAACAGTCAGTGAGACAGTGCACGAACATAGCACGGTACTAAGGTTAGTTCATGCTTTAGATACCCATCAGCATATCACATCTGAACGTCATGTACGAATCTCTCTCATGATGGGCAGCAGGTTCAGAAGAATCCTCAGAAATCTCCTTTTGAGCTTTTCCCTCGTGGCTTACCCTTCAGTGTTTCAGAGTGGGTGTATATCGGAATGGTTGAACATCGTTGAGGTCAGTGTTGAACTTCAAAAAAGCAGCATTTAGGGCAACTGTTTTCTCAGTGAGCACTGCATTTTGAGGGAGAGTAGACATGTAAGCCACCATTGTATATTTCCCAGCCTTGAATAGAAATTCTCACTCCCTTAGAAAGCTGTTTGAGTGAATCTTTCTCTGCAGAGGTGTGCAAATTCTCTACTTTCTATACTCTCTCTCACCTTGTGAGTTTGTGTGAAAGGTGTGGGCAGGCCATTCCCTGCACCATGGAGGAGGGAGCTTGTTATGTAGTTTGTCCTTGGAAGACCCTTGAGCAGTCGTACCCTGGGGCCTCTGTGGGTTTAGAGGGACCCAGAGGTCCCATGCATATCCTGCTCAGATGCAGGCTCATCCTTGGAACTGCTGCAGGGTTCTGGGTTACAGGTAGGGGGATGGGCCACTTCTGGAGCATCTTGAGAAGAAGCACTTGGTGAGGCAGACTGTTGCCTCTCCTCCCTGTTAATGAGTGCTGGCACCACCCTGTCTTACTGAGGGAAAGGGGCACCTGGAGTGGGACCAAACTGCCTAGATCCTTCATGCCTGGATCTTGGCATTGCTGCAGAGCTAGTGCGGGTCTGTGCACATAACTGGGGGGCACTGAGTGTAGTGGACTTGGCTCTCCCTGGTGATCAGCCTGTCTGTGGAGACAGCAGACGCAAACACACCAAAGCCAGCACAGTACTGAAGGCATTGCTCCACACTTTCATTCCAGTAAGCTAAGGTGACACTGCCTGTATCTGTAATTTGAAGAAGTCTTTAACAGCCAAGAAAAGGCGGCTTCCTGACCTTCCTTGACCGCAATGGAGTGTGTCAGTGATGTGCTCACCAGGTTGTTACCATGGGCCTGACCCAAAAAGATAATGTGTGAGGTACAAGTCTTTGCCCTCACAGAGGGTCAGGTGAAAGCTTTGTCACAGCAACCTCCAAGGGTCTGCTGCTGCCACCACACACCCCCCAAAAAAGTAGGTGACGGTGTAGCTCGGGGACTGTGGTACTGTCTTTTTATTACTGGCTCACTAGATGCATTGGTACTTCCATGAAAGAAAATAAATCAGCTGTACAGTTGGATGGATAACAGATGGATCAGATGGATAACAGCTTGTGCAGTTTTGGAAAGAGGTTAATGGTGGTGGTAATGAGAGAGAGAGCAGTGGTGAGCGTGACAATGAAACTTACTGGGTCTCCATCCTCAGTGAGAAGTTGTGCTCTTCTCTGGCTACATCTAGAATTTACTCCTTGTGGGGATTATGGAGCCTGACGTTGTTATGATTAAGTAATTTCATGCGTTTTGGGAATATAGTTTCTACATTAGGAATTTCTTTTAAAAAAAAAAGTAAATTGAAGCCACAGAAATTGATGAACAGCCCCGAGATGATTACAATTCAGGGTTCATGTTTACTTTGACGGGTTTCCAGGTAGAGATTCGAAAACAACAAACATCAAATGTCCCTGCTTCTGAACAGAGCGATGGATTTTGATCAGATTACACTCTATTAGATGTGTATATTGTTTGTGCAATTTCCCTAGTTCAAAGACAGATTTGAAAGTAACTGGTAGACAAGGAAAGATATTCAAGTGACCATATACTTGTCCAATCCAAGGTAAGGTTTTTTAAAGGGGAAGAAGAATGAAAGCACTGTGGATGCTGGAAACTCTAATGTTTTTTACAGTTCAAAATGGTGAGATAAAATTTCTTAATCAAAGATTCCAGTGATGTTACATTGCTGAGGACATATATCCTTCTTTGTTTTTATCCCTAACAAAGTTAGCTAGGTCAGCACTTATTGCCCATCCCTAATTCCCAGAGGGCAGTTAAGATCCAACTACATTGCTCTGGAGTCGCACGTAAGCCAGAACATGTAAGGACAGTAGTTTCCTTCCCTAAAGAAATAATGGTTTTTCCAACAATCATTAGACTCTTAATTCCAGATTTTCTTTTTGACTGAATTCAAATTCCACAATCTGCCATGACTGGGTCTGAACCCAAATCTCCAGAACATGACCTAGGCCTCTGGATTAATAGTTCAGCAGTAATGCCACCAGACTGCTTCCTCCCTGATCTCTGTGAGTTCTCACAAAGGCAGTCGAAGTCAGTTTGGAAGCAACTTTTGAGATGGACAGAGAGAGAGAGAATGTGTTGGGACCACTGACAGAGTGCTATCAAAGAATGAGGCAAGAATACAGTGAGAACCATATTTGATCTGGGATGTTCACAATCATATGGTACTTCAGTGTTAGAAAATGACCCAGCCAAGAAATCTTTACGTTAGAGCACGGGAAAGTACCAAAGAAATTTGAAGTGAATTCTTGGCAGGCCTTGGTTTGGTCCCAGGAGTCGTGGAGTAAAATAGAGGGGAACCCCTTGTTGGAACCAAACAGAGAAGTGGAAATGATCAACTTTGATGTGAGAGTTGAGAGCAAAAGTGTTTGCAAAACTCAGTATTTAGTTAGTAATACTTGTAATGTTTGACAGTTTAAAAAAAATGAAGGTTCTTACTTAAAATATGAAAATTAATGAAGTTATTCATAATTAGGAGACTGAATTTCTTATTGAGTTGATTGCGCTCTACTGTGATCTTAACAGTATTTCACTGTGTTGGTCTGCAGCTGGTGGTAAAGTATAATTATCTGTTGATTTCAGGCCTGTCTTCAGGCCAATCAAATCGCCTTTGAAGAGCATGAACATTATTTGACAGCACATGACACATTCCTGAAGGTGTGGTGTAAGCAGTACTGTGTTTTCTGTAATGCTTCCTCATTGTTATTTACCTGGATATTGGGCAAAAATGGTTGTAGCACATATGGGAGATATTCCGAGGAGTGTCTGGTAATACTAGTGATGGGAAAATGTAGCATGTCAACAGGTCACTGGCTACTTCTGTAATTCTTGCATGTACCAGGAAAGGAAGCTCATTTTTAAAGACACAAATGATAGTGTTGTGTGCAGTGAAAGAATCAACAAAGAAAAGAGCACAAATTCAGCCTGACATTTAAATTAGTAATAGAATGTGCTTCAATGATGGCTGTGCCCTTTTCTCGCAATGACAAAATGCCCAAGGGTACTTCTGTATTTGCTGAAATGCAAGATGAGAAGAAATTACATTTTCACCAACAGATACCCAATTATGACGATGTGAAGCATATATTTTGACTGATTCCCAGTGTCTCTATCTGAGGCTGATCTGGCTTAGTTGCTGGTAAAGGAAAGGAATCTTCCAAATACCTGTGAACCTTGTCAACAAAGAGTCAAGAGAAGGTTTTCACTGTAATTTTCAGCCCACAAATAATGATTAACTTGACTATTATTACTATGTCCCATGGACAGTTATGGTCGGCTTGCTCATATGGCCAGCTGCAACTCCATGTTTCAGAGCAGTCAAGTGAAATATCATTTGGCTTCTGTCTTGTAGAAATCAGTGCATTGAAATGGTGTCAGAAAGAAGAACAACTTAGAACAACTCTTTGTCTGCACCTTCTCTGTAGTTGTAAAACTATATTCTGCATTCTGTTCCTTTACTCTGGTCTACATATGTAAGGTAGAATTTGTCTGGTTACGGCACAAAACAATACTTGTCACCGTATCTTAGTGCATGTGACAATAATAAATCAAATCAAATGATCTGTTGAGCGTAATTTATTTTTCGGAGTCAAAAGATTGGGAGTGGATGGTGAGGTTGGTGGACCAGTACAAATTTAGTCTTTCTGATGGGCAGCAAGTGCTCTGTCTTAATAGAGAGATCTGTGCCTGTGAGACTGATATTATGGGATCAGACAGGCTGACTGAACATTGAGGTTAATAACAGATAGAACAAGTAAACCTCACCAAACACCTTACTCGAGCACAGCAATTCCGAAGATGTTCTGACTTTGAATCAAACAATCTTGGACATGTTACATAGGATTCTTGCAGCAAGAAGTCAGTGTAGGGCAATGGTAATATTGTTTTTGTTCGGAGCTGTGCACTCCAAGGCTTAGGGGCCATGTTGTAAACTAAGCAGAGTTGAGTGAGACTGATCTCTACTGGAGGCAATCTTACAGTTGTGAGAAATGCAACTGATGCTGTTGCTCTGCCAGTTTAACTGACTGTGCACCGCTATGTACTCCAGAACCCTACATCCTCTTCTCAAACCTTTAGAACATAATTCTTGAAGCTTTCGGTTCCCTCAGCACAAAATCTGATTAATTGATCAATCTTGAAGATTTTGTGCTTGTTTTGGTTTTCAAAATGGCCAGTGTGAAATGTTGGCAGTTACCAGCACAAAAGAAAAACAGCATTTGGTCTTCATTTGGTTGCCAAGTTTTTCTTCAAATCTCCCAATTCTCCTCTATATTTTGAACTTGCTTTTTCACAGTCAGTAGATTTGACAGGCATCCTGCCTCTCTCTGGGTTCTTTGTGGCATCACTTTTTAAACTGGTTGTCAGACAGTACTGAAGAGAGATTGGGTTGAGTTTTTAAAGTGCTTGCATCTAAGTGGCCTGGAGCCTATTGTTCACACTGATTTCTTTGTGTTAAAGCTGCAAAATCCATTATGTATCGATCAGCTTGCTGATGTCCTCCCCAGTGCGTGAATACAGTTACATCTGAGTAAGCATCACAGAGCTGGCTAGCTGAAGGGAAGCTTTGATTTCTTTGTCAGTGAAAATGATTTCCCAAGAATACAATACTGCTGCATTGAACTACAGATGAATCCTGAAACTTTTGTACTTCTGTTTTGCAAAGTGCACTGAACTCGCCCATTTGCACAGCTCGTCCCTGATCGCTGCCTCATGTTTTTGAAGGAGGTGCATTTTTCCTCTTACGGGCAATGTCTCTACACCTCCAGCCATGGGACTTAAATCCCTGGAAAAATTGCTGGCTTTGTCCAAGTTCCACCCGATCAATGCAAGTGGCAGTTAGAATTCATTGCTAAATCCGATACCACTCTAGGAACAGGATGGCTTG
Source organism: Chiloscyllium plagiosum (assembly GCF_004010195.1). NCBI lineage: Eukaryota > Metazoa > Chordata > Chondrichthyes > Orectolobiformes > Hemiscylliidae > Chiloscyllium > Chiloscyllium plagiosum. Next base: position 62,569,370 of record NC_057719.1, read on the forward strand.
CGCAAAAGAGCTTGGAAGTAGTGAGGTGGGGCATATATATATATAAAAAGCCATAAGTGGTGGCATTCAACGAAGACTGGGGTCAGGGAGATAGGCTTATAGGGGGATGCTCAAAGGTTACAAATGTGGAATGGTTTAGAATGGGACAACGCGGTATAGTTGTAGTAATTTAGAACCAGAGAAAATTGACTCTGCCGATTGTATTCAAGGTGGAAATTGTTGAATGATTGAGGATTGGGAAATGTTTTGGGCTGGATCCTATTTTAAATAACAAAGGATAGGTTTTTGAGTGAAATGAAAGGGGCTAGGTATTACTGCAGACACCGTCCAGCACTTAATTACATCTTGCTGAGGCACTGAAGAGATAAAAGACAGAAATTTAATAAGTCCTGGGATTTAATCAGTCTGCAGTCAATTTCTGGACTAGCAACCTATCACACTGTTTAAAAATTGCTACACAGATCGATCAGGAGTCCCTTAGTTGCGATTTCCATTCAGCATAAGTGTTATCAAGTAAAAGATATTCAACAACTTGCATTCATATATTCTCCTCAATGTACGAGGTGAAACACACAATATGAGGAAGGATGACCTTTTAGGTGAAGAAAAACTTGATCTAAGAGCTCAGTTATAAAGAGGGTCGCAAAAGAAGAGTGAGCAGTCGAAGGGAATATTTGGGTGATGTTTAGTGACTGATTTGGCTGATAGCAGTGTTAAGGATATAAAGGATATTTTTCATTGTTCCAACTATTTGATCTCTCTTTGCCTGTTATAAAGACCAGAAGCCAAGGGCACTTAATGGCAAGCAACCTGTGTGGAATCATGATTCTCAGATATATCAAGTGCTTTGTATAATAAATCTATTTGTACATTTGAATCACTTGCACCATGTGCTTCAATGATTCTCGACTATTTCATACTCGCAAATTATATATTTGTGGAAAGAACCCTGAATAGATTCTAATTTCACCCATTTATCTGAATTCAAATGTAATGGGCCCACGCTAAGGGTTCCCTTCGTAATAGATGGTGTGTCTTCCTAAGAATAATGGAAACAAACTGGGCCCATTAAATCAATGTACATATTTTAGAAATGCCCATTTGATCTTCAGTCACGTGGCTTTAGTGTCATGCTTCTAACGTGGCTTTGGCACTAATTAGGGAATGCAATTTTTTTTTGGCTTTAGTAGGAATCCATGAGCAGAAATGAAATAAATGCCTTGCTTGTCTGTTTTTGTGATGTCAGTTTAGACAATTTCTTGCTGCACATAGTGACAGTATATCTACTGGAACAGCTGGATAGTTGCATGGGTGGAATTCAGTCCTTTATTTCATAACTCTTTAAGTAATTGCCATTATTTGGTTGGGCAAGTGGGGACACCACCATTTCCCCAATCGTGATTAAATCTGTGGCTAGAAAGCCCATGGTTGGAGTTCTCGCCCCACTGTCATCGCAGATTAAGGCCATTAAGAGAACTTTCTTTACTCAGAGAGTAGTAAGTGTATGGAATGCTTTGCCTGCAACGGTAGTAGATTCGCCAAGTTTCAGTACATTTAAGTCGCCATTGGACAAGCATATGGACGTACGTGGAATAGTGTAGGTTAGATGGGCTTCAGATTGGTATGACAGGTCAGCGCAACATCGAGGGCCGGAGGGCCGAAGGGCCTGTACTGCACTGTGTAATGTTCTGTGTTCTATGATCTAACAATGGGTGCCACTAGATGGGCCAAGCTATTGGGGTTCATTCAGTGTCCAGCATGATAGTCAAGTTGGGTTGGCAGATGCCAATGACTGTAGACCATGTGGAATGCCTGGGAAACAACTCCTGTCAAACTTCCACACTGGTTGAGTGGATGGGTGCAGTTTTTGTTTTTGGATGGGTGTGGGCGGGGGGGGGGGTATGGGTGGAGGGGGTATCTTTGTTGGAAGATAAATGGACTCAGCATCAGGAGGATGGATCTGCAGAGAGAGGGAGAGAGAGAGAGAGAGCCCTGCTTCTACGAATTGGCTAGCTGCTCTTGGTGGGTGGGATCTCCACTGCGGGGTCCTTAATACTAGGTAAGGCCCACAGTTGGTCATTTAGTTGCCTGTTTTTGCAATTAATAAGACAACCACAAGAGTCACAGGGTACCCATTTGCTGTCAGGCCAGCATGCGAGACGCCCCTGGTCTATTTTACATACTGCCCGTGATGCATTGTATGAAGGCAGTGATGCATTTTGTGAACTCATTTTGAGAAATGCATCTGTTTACTTTTAAAGAGACCATATGCTGGATTAAATTTAAACCAAAATGCATGAGCATCACTCTGGATGTGGCAGATCTCAGCACCATTTCTATTTTGATAGAAGATTAATAGATTTCTGAAGACTGAGCTTCAGGTGCACAAAGAAGAGTGAACGAAGTTGCAAATCCTTACTCCATGCTTGAACTATTCAACATGGTGGGCACAATTGTATGGGGTGTGAGCGATGTGGGCGGTGGTGAAATTTGAGTCAGAATTGGGTGAGAAATCAGGTGAGGCCCATCAAGCAAGCCAGGATCATCATCTCGCTCCTCCTCCTATGCATTTCACATGCATGGTGGGACTCGCATGAGGTAGCAGTGAGATGCTAATTGCCCATTACTGCTTGATAAGTGCCTTGTTAACACAACTCACGTCCTTAATATTCAGCCTCCGATCTTACCAAATTTGTCAAACAAGCTTGATTTGGGAAAACTCAACAAGGAACCCAGAGCAAACACCTGGCGTATTTGGCCAACCGCTTTCTGTGAATGGCCTTCAGATAAGTCACTGACATACCATCTCAGGGCCCAAATCAACGGGCATGCTTCCTTTGTCTGTGGAGATTGGCATCTTCCACCTGCCGAACCAACACTACTATCATGGTATCTCTCTTAGGGATGAAGTCTGGCATCGGGCAAGCTCGAGGAGAATTGGGGGAGGACATGGTGGGCTACAGAAGGGTGCAGGAAGAGAGCTATTGGCGATAAACACCACCATGGGCTACACAGCAACAGCGCAGAAAAGTAGAGTGGGGATCAACAAGTTGGAATTCCAGAGCTACCAACTGCGACCATGGCTCATGTCACTATTAGGTTAATGCCTGAATGGTGCAGACGGCATAGAACATAGAACATAAAGCACAGAACAGGCCCTTCGGCCCACGATGTTGTGCCGAACATTTGTCCTAGCTTAAGCACCCATTCATGTACCTATCCAATTGCCGCTTAAAGGTCGCCAATGATTCTGACTCTGCCACTCCCGCAGGCAGCGCATTCCATGCCCCCACCACTCTCTGGGTAAAGAACCCACCCCTGACATCTCCCCTATACCTTCCACCCTTCACCGTAAATTTATGTCCCCTTGTAACACTCGGTTGTGCCCGGGGAAAAAGTTTCTGACTGTCTACTCTACCTATTCCTCTGATCATCTTATAAACCTCTATCAAGTCACCCCTCATCCTTCGCCGTTCCAACGAGAAAAGGCCGAGAACTCTCAACCTAGCCTCGTACGACTTCCTCTC
>NC_057719.1:62572920-62680490 GCF_004010195.1 Chiloscyllium plagiosum
TCCTCCACCTCACTAAGAACCCTACCGTTAACCCTGTATTGCGCATTCTTATTTGTCCTTCCAAAATGGACAACCTCACAGTTGACAGGGTTGTATTCCGCATTCTTATTTGTCCTTCCAAAATGGACAACCTCACAGTTGACAGGGTTGAACTCCATCTGCCACTCCTCAGCCCAGCTCTGCATCATATCTAAGTCTCTTTGCAGCCGACAACAGCCCTCCTCACTACCCACAACTCCACCTATCTTCATATAATCTGCAAATTGAATACTGAATATTGAATACTGCCTGAGAAATATGTGCAAGGGTGGGTCAACCGTGTTGGCAATGTGCCATTTCTATGTTGATGGGAGATAGCGCTGAGCTTCACAGGTATCCTGAGTGCACGGCAACCTTTCAAAGTGGCACCTTCGCCAGGCATACCGTGTTTAAGCAGATATCCACTGGATGACACATTGTGGGGATGGGGTGTGGTAAAATGAGATGAGTTCTGCGATTAATAATGCAAGTTTGGTAAAATAGAATGAGAAATAGCGAGTTTTGAGAAGACTTGCAGCTCAAGTTGAGATTCTGGATGTAGGTTTGGCTCCCTGAGCTGGGAGGTTCATTTCTAGACATTTCATCACCCTACTAGGTAACTGGGTAACATCCGGTCATCACCACAGGAAATGACATCACCAACCCAAAGAAACCCAATCATATAAATAGTAAGCAGGAATCATATACATTGCTTTGCCTGAGGCCCACTGAAGATGTTACCTAATAGTGACGAAACGTCTGGAAATGGACCTCCCAGCTCAGCGAGCAAACCTACAACCAGGGTGAGAAATCTCATTAGGTCTCGCAGTGAAAAATCTTCCAAAAATATCTGATGGAACTCTGATACACTGGGCTGAATCCTGTGCTTTTTTGGCTATCTCCAATTATGTTGTAAAGATATTACAACACACTTTACTCTGATTTCTAGCAGTAAATGGCACCAAACAAAGGAGCTGAGGGATTCTCTGCTATCAACGTCATCAGTTGTCCAAGTTGAAGGAGAATACCCGGAATAGTCGAATGGACTCTCTTTGGAAAAAAGTGTGTCTGAGGGAGAGTGTGGGCCAACAAAGAGGGAAAGCAGACAGACAGAGAGGAATTCCTCACCCTTTTGCAACCCATACAGTCATTCTCTGAATATAATGTTAATAGTTCCTTGTTTCTCCTGAATTTCCCATGCTTTTTGCAATGGCTTGTGGAAGAAAAAATCTTAGGGCCTTCTATGCATTTAAATTTCATTTTTACACCATGAATCCATCCTCCAATTTAAAGGAGGATGGTAGATGTATCCAAGCATGTTCAGCGACCTCTCTGTTTAATTTGGTTAGCAATATCATAAATTCTAAGACTACAATGCAAGCAAGACATAATGGAACAAAATCAGATCCAAGCGTATCTATGTGTATATGCAGCTACCAGATACAATCCATTTCAGAAAAGCATATTCAACAACAGGATATGGACACTGCTAGCAAGACCAGTATTTGTTGCTCATCTCACATTTTGTAAGCTTTGGTGAGTTGCTTTCTTAAACCTGTGAGATGAGTATTGGAGACCATGTGGGTTTGAAGTCATAATCAAAACTATGTTTTTAAGTCAAGATGATAGTTGGCTTGGAGGGGAACTGACAGACAATGGTGTTCCAATGTGTTTGCTGCCCTTGCCCTTCGAGGTGATCGAGGTTGTGCTAGCTGCTGTTAAAGAAGCCTCAGAACCTTGGATAATTGTTGCAGTTGTTATGACTTTGCTGGGAAGATTACAACAATAATCATGCCCTTTTTCACAAACCATCCCAAAATGGATCAATCCCAATGAAAGTACTGTGGTGACCAATTTGACTGACTATCTGACTGCTATTCAGGACAAAAGCAATTCCCACCTAGTTTCATCATTAACCGCAAAAATGTTTCTGTATTTTAACACTCAAAAATCTGACAGAAAAGTAGGGAAGGATTTATAATTTATTGCTATGCTACTTAAATTATACTCAAATTCAAAGTCCCCAAACATACCAGCACTTATTCATGTTTTAGACAGATAAAAGATAGCAGTACTAAAAGTAAAGAAACAAGTTATAGATAAGATGAATATAATTCCAAAATCACAAGTTCACATTTCAAAGGTGGGTTTAGTTATGTCTCAGCCTTTTTTGATTATTTGCATTGATAGCAAGCTAATGTTTGTAGTCTCATAGTTGTTCTTCGAGTTGACAGTAAATCAGATGGACCCAAGTTGTAGTGTTAGGATTCTTTCTTTTGAGCATTTTTGACTTTTCTGTGTTGCTCCCCACATGGAGCAAGTGACAGCACAAGGGAGAGATGGATCTTTCAGAGTCTGGATAATACTTTCTCTGCTGCCCTGGTATTTACAACTTTACAGTTTAACTAATTTGAGGAGTATCATCAGGCAGAATGTCTTTAACTCAAAAGACATTTGGTGCTGCTCAGTCTCTCATTCTCCCTGTTAATACTTCAAAGAAACATTGCATTACACAGCTCAAAAATATGAAGCACTTTCTTTTCAAGATACAAAACTCTACTGGTATTTCAGTTGTTAAGTAGTCCAACTTTGATTTCATCTTCTAGTTGCAAAAAAAGAAACAGATGTGTTCTCTGACACAGTGCATCTTCTAGATGGTACAGAGTGCTGCTACTGTGCATTGTGATGGGAGAAGTAAATGCTAAAGATTGTGAATGCAGTGCCAATCAAGTTGGCTACTTTGCCCTGGTCCGTGATAAACTTATTGCCTTGTTGGAGCTGAGCTTAACCAGACAAGTGGGGAGTATTCCCTCACATTCCTGACTTGTGCCTTGTCATTGGTAAATAAGCTTTGGGCAGTCAGGAGATGAGTTATTCCTTTCAGAATTCCCAGCCTCTGATCAGCCCCTCCAGCCACAGGTTTACAGACAGGTCCACTTAAATTTCTATGCAATGATAACTCCCAGGAGAGAGGCTGATCTGCTACAACACGCGTTTTGTTAATGCCAATTTGCTGTACCGTGATTGACAAATTGGGGATATTATTTCTTAAGCATGAACTTTTAAAATGATTATAGCTCCAACTCTTTAATGTTTCTAAAACATGATCTTTCTATAACATGGAGTTGCACAAGAACGCAACTATTACATTGTAGAAGACGAACTGTATTGATGGTGGAAGATTTATTGATTTTAACATTGTCGTTATTTTTATTGTTTGAGGTGGTTTTGCCTGGAATTATTGTAATTTGTTGCAATTAGCTACTTACCAGTCTGATGCTGATAAGTCATTATCTGAGGAGTTGTGGATGCTGCTAAATATTGAGCAATCATTTAATGAACATGCCACTTCTGACTTAATGACAGATGGAAGGTCATTGATGAAGCTTAAGGTGATTGGGCCTGGGGGAACTATGTTAGCTATGCAAAGGTTTGTGTTCAAGTCCCAGAGGTGTATTTTAATATCTCAAAACAAGTTATTAAAAATATCTATGTTAACTCCAACTCCAGCAATGTTCAGTTTCCCCAATCCTCTTCAGTTTTGCTTGGGTTGCTTGGTGTCACGTTTGGTTAAATGCTGCCTTCATGTCAAGGGAGCATTTCTTGAATTCAGTTCTTCTGTCGACAGTTTGTACAGGCTGGGGTGAAGCCTGAAGTTGAATTACCTGGCACATTCAAAATTGAGTATTGGTGTGTATATTTTAAATGCCTATAATTGCATATTGATAGAACTGTCAATAGCACCTTCTGTCACTTTGCTGATGATTAAGAGTAGATTGATTAGATCAGCAATTGGCTCGGGTGGATGTTTACAGCCCTCTGTGGAAAGCATATCCCTGGGCAATTATGCACATTAAGTTTTGTTGTTGTCTGGGAACAGCTCCATGAGAGGTGTGGCAACCTCCTGAGGAATATATCTTCATTACTACAGCTGGGATGTTGTCTGTCCCATATGTTTGTGTATCAAGCATACTCCACCATTTTTGGATATGCTGAGGAGTAAATTAAATTGGTTCAGTCTGTTATAGTTGTGACCTCAGTACAACACCGAAATGGATCATCAATTCCTCTATCTTGTCCAGGAAGATGGCTGTGAGTACTTCAACCTTGTCTTGAACACCAGTGCTGCATTCTGCCATCATTCAAGATGGGGATATTAGATTAGATTACCTATAGTGTGGAAACAGGTCCTTCGACCCAACAAGTCCACACCGACCCTCCGAAGAGCAATCCACCCAGACCCATTCCCCTACATTTACCGCTGCGCCTAAAACTACGGGCAATTTAGCATGGCCAATTCACCTGATCTGCACATCTTTGGACTGTGGGAGGAAACTGGAGCACCCAGGGGAAACCCACGTAGACACTGGGAGAATGTGCAAACTCCACACAGTTGCCCAAGGCAGGAATTGAACCTGGGTCCCTGGCACTGTCCTTCTACTATTACTTGTTCAATTGCTCAGCAGCATTCTGAACTTTTAAGTGGCATAACTATAGAGTTTTCACCTGGTATATTGGTTGACAGATTATTAAAATCCATCCGTGGAATGCTGTTTCTGTGGTTCAGCATAAATGTGGTCCTGTACAGAGGAACCTCATTTATTTGGCATTCGATTATTCGAATTTCAGATTATCTGGACAAGTTTTCAAGGTCCCAATACTCTTGCCCATATTGTTCGGATAATCGAGGTTCCCCTGTATTGCACTTGCACCAACCTGATTGCTCATGTTTACTGTAACCAGATATTGCTTCTGACATGCTCTCCTACACACTTCATTCAACTTAGGCAGAGTGAAGGATGTTTCGGGCCTAACGTGACAGATGGTGATGGAATCCAATTCTGCTGCTGTCTCTCACAGTCCCTTGTGGATCCCAGTTTTTAGTTGCTAGATCTGAATTCAATCTACTCCATTAACATGGGTGGTAGTACAACATGATAGAAGATCACCGCAGTGCGAGGGCAGAACTTCCCACAAGGCCTGTACAGGGATTACTCTTGTCAGTCATTCATTGATAGATGAATCGGCGGCTCAGTGGTTAGCACTGCTGCCTCACACTGCCAGGGTCCCAGGTTCGATTCCAGCCTTGGGCGACAGTCTGTGTGGAGTTTGCACATTTTCCCCGTGTCTGCATGGGTTTCTTCTGGGTGCTCCAGTTTCCTCCCACATTCCAAAGATGTGCAGGTCAGGTGAATTGGCTATGCTAAATTGTCCATAGTTGTTAGACCCATTAGTCAGAGGAGGGGAGGTGGGTTACTTTTCGGAGGGTCGGTCTGGACTTGTTGGGTCGAAGGGCCTGTTTCCACACTCTAGGGAATCTAATCTAATCTAAAGTAAGTAGATTGGTGAGGATTAAATTAGGCAGCAATTTCCCTTATATTGGTTCTCTCGCCACCTGCTCTGGGCCCAGTCTAGCAATTTTATTCATCAAGGCTGGACTGCTTGGTGGTAGTGCCACAAAGTAACTCTGTGCTGGATGTGATGTATCCCATCTCGAAAATATTTGGTGTCTTTAGTAACTTCAGTGCTGTTTCCAATTTGTAGTAATCAAAGTGAACAGTGTGAGTCATCAGCTGAGGGAGTATAATAGATTAGATTACTTACAGCATGGAAACAGGCCCTTCAGCCCAACAAGTCCACACCGCCCTGCCGAAGCGCAACCCACCCATACCCCTACATTTACCCCTTACCTAACACTACGGGCAATTTAGCATGGCCAATTCACCTTACCTGCACTTCTTTTGGACTGTGGGAGGAAACCGGAGCACCCGGAGGAAACCCACGCAGACACTGGGAGAACGTGCAAACTCCACACAGTCAGTCGCCTGAGGCTGGAATTGAACCCGGGTCTCAGGCGCTGTGAGGCAGCAGTGCTAACCACTGTGCCACCGTGCCGCCCACTAGGTGACAATCAGGCTGTCTCTATGTTCATGTCTGACCTGATGTGATGAAACCTTGTGAGGTCTAGTTGGGCCAACAGTATATATCTATTCTTCTGCCTCCGATGGATTTCTCCTGCCAGTGAGAATGATGGTGGATGGTACTGAAAGGTGTTCTGTTCATCGTTCTGGGACACTAGGATCATGTTTCAGTGAAGCTACTGTGATGTGGAGCTCAATGTCTTGAGAATGATACTTCTTCAGAATCCGGCTGTGTCATTAAATAAAAGATTCATTGAATAAAAAACTTGGAAACGGCAATTTACATATTGAAGTGCTGCATCATACCTGTGCATTTATGGCTTAAGGAAAACAAGCAATAGGGATTTTAAAAATAGGAATGGGGACAACAGCAAAGAAGATCAACCTCGGGATTGAGAATGATGTTGGAAGCAGGACCAAAGCAAGATTGAACCAAGAAGAGAGACAGCAGGTCAGGCAGCATCCGAGGAACGTTTCGGGCAAGAGCTCTTCATCAGCACCACACTCGACTCTGATCTCCAGCATCTGCAGTCCTCACTTTCTCCCAAAAAAGAGACAGCTGAAGGAGTCCATTGCAGTGGAAATGGGCATCAGGGACCTGAAAAATAGTGTGGAAACAGGAAGTGAGAGAAGCGGGGCTGTGTCATTGATGACAGCATAAAACAAGATGTGCACACAAGGACTAGGCAGCAGGAAGTCTGTGCCTAACATTGTGATCATGAACATTGTAACGTTATCATATGTATGCTTCAAACCAAATAAAGTGATGATTTGATTGTATCATCTTAAAAAAAATGAGCTCAGTTACTTGTACCACGTTGATGGAGCTGCAAAAATAATGTATGCTGTGAATCTGTATAATTTGAATGAGCCACAAATAGTTTCATCCTTGGGAACAGCAACTTAAACATTTGTGAGAAAAGCCTGCCTGAGCAAGGTTAGTCAGCTTTTTCAAGGTTAGGCTGGCAGTAGATCAAGTGGAGACTATGGGAGCCAGTTAATTAATTGGTGACTAAGAAAAATAATGAAACTAGCCTGTGGGAGGGCTAGGACCTACTGGTACGTAGAGCAAGAGTTAATATTGTAACAGGGTCAAAAGGTCTGCAGAACTGTACCTAAGGCAAGAAAATGCTCTGCCTTTTGGAGCTGATAATTTCTTTGAAGGAAATAGATGGGCAAGGTGAGTTGAGTCATCCAAAAGCTGAATTGCTTATTGCATTGACATAGTGGAAATGTGATTAAACATTCTTGTTTGTAATGCAGCACACATGCTGTAACTCCCAGAATGATGTCCAGGCAAGGTGTAAGAAGTAGAAGCAAATGTACCCAGAGGATGAAAATTAAGTTATGCAACATAAAAGCAAATTAGTGGCTTTTCAAAATGATCATAACCTAAGGGGTAATCCTGTCTTGTAACACACATCTGAGCACCTCCCCCGGAACCAGACTGTTGCTCTTTTTCTTTCTCAAAGATGTTTCAAGCCTGTTTAAATTCCACTTTACCATTTTAAACATGTTCCAATCACTTTTGACCAAATCAAATTGTGCAGCATTTATTACTTAAGTCAATAATGTTGTGGTGTTTATTTGTGGTGGCAGCTTAAAGATGCAGGCTTCAGCCAGCTTCATTTTCACATCACATTTGTGGATTTTCTGCCTTACTGCTCAGTGATGGGTCAGGACATCATGTTGTTTATTTGTGGATTACTTGCAGCAATAGGTTGGCCGTCGGTATCATGCAACAAGACGACGAAAAGACTCGTATTTCTGTAGAAGTATTCACAACTGCAGGGTGTCCCAATTGTTTACAGCCAGAGAGGTGCTTTTGAAGTGAGGCTGCTACTGTAACATAAGAGATGTAAGCAGCGAGCTCTCTCAGACAGTAATGTCATAATGAGTTGATGATCTGTTTTGGTGATGTTGCTTGAGAAACGAATAGTGGCACCAAGGAAAACTTGCTTCCTCTTCTTTGAGAACGTATCGCGGAATTGTTTGCATCCTCCTGAGAAGACAGATTAGCCTCTCATCTGAAAGTATCATTCTGGACTGCCAGCATAGATCGTGTGCTGAAGCCTCTGCTGTGGGAATCATGCCCTTTAACCTTTTTGATTCTGAAGCGAGAGTGCTTCCCATGAAGAACTGCTGATGGCCCCCTCAAACCTTATTACCTGATATTTTAAAAGGGCATTTTATATGTAAACCTTACGGCTACTGAGAGATCCCTACCTCCAAGGTATAGCACCGTGTTTGGGAAAATTGGAGATCACCTTCCCTCCTTCCTTTTCACTGGTGCTGTAGACTTGTGAACTGTGCTCAAACTGGTGAGTTCCAGTTGAGAATATTTCAGACAAAATAATGGGGGCAGAAGATTTAATTAACAAAACATGATAAATCTACAGTAGAGGCAAGGCAAGGCGAAAGCTATTAATATAAGAAGTGAGAAACGAGCCAAGACACAAAGGAACAGCAAGTCGGGTAACTCAAAAAGTAAGTCTAGAAGTTACGTTCGTAAAAATACTAAGCTAAAGATTCTGCCAATGTGACTGCACATAGAATTTGAGGAAATGGACTAAGAAAACAAATAGAAATAAGTAAGTCAAAAGATATAGCTGCAGGATAACAAGGATTGGAGCTTGAATATTAAAGCATTTTGGAGGGTAAGGAATCATGGAAATGTTGAAGGGGTGAATCTGTTCACAAATGATGGCATTAAAGACACAATAGAGAGAGATGATCTAAATTCAGGAATGTCGATGTGATAGAGATGATAAAAGATAAAGGCAAGAAGTCACTTGCAGGAGTGGTGTGGACTCTCCCTTATACTAACTGCATTGCAGGATGAAGTAAAAAAAAGAGAACTTGCCAGAAAGTACAACGTTAATCATGGGAGATGTTAATGTCCATGTAGCATAAATAATCAGGTAATCAAACATAGCTCAAATGAGGAATTCATAAAAAAATTATGGGGCAGTCTTTTAGAACAGTGCATTCTGGAGCTGACCAGACAGCAGGCTATATTAATCCTGGTGTTCTGTAACAAGATTGATTATTAATCAATTCTCATAGTGAAGTTGCCCACACATGATATTAATCATTGAATTTTACATTCAGTTTGATGCAGAGAAGATTAAGTCCAACACCGGTGTTTTTAACTTAAATAAGGACAATTATGAGGGCATTCAGAATAGAGCAAGGTAAACTGAACTAGTCAATTAGGTTCAGGGATGGATGATTAAAGATGCAGTGGTAGACCTTTAGATGGATTCTTCAGAATACACAGAATGGATACATTCCAATGAGAAAGTAAAATTTCAATGGGAAGACTGTTGTAGACCAGGCCACACCCTCTCAAAACATTTCAAGAAGGTAGCCCAGACCCTAACTTTACTCGTTTTAAGCAGTGGATATTCCAGGAGTGATGCAACTGGTTCAACCACTTTGTTTTAAGCAAAACAGAGTTTATTTACAACATTACTGAATGAAACACAAACAGAAAACTGAATACCGACTAACTTAACCTCTCTGAAAACCCACAGATCATCCTAACTTAATGATGCTGTTCCAAATACTTGCAACAATCCCCATAAATGCCCCTTGGCCCAAAAGGAAAAATCAAATACAAGTTCTCACAAGATAGAAGTCAGAGTGAGAGTACCAGCCTGCATCTGCTTCTGTGGGTCCAGCAGCCTTTCTTCACACTACTGCTTTTAAAAAAAACAGAGTAAAACTGAACTGAGAGAACCCCTTTCATTGTGTAAGTGTTTTCTTTAAATTTGAAAGCCTCTTCCTGAGGCAGTATCTGTTAGCTATTATCAAATTGGCCCTAAAACCCAACACCCCAGACTTTTCAGAGTCAGTATTGTTCATAACATTTCTGGAAACAGAAACCAAGGACTGCATAACCTTGTTAAATGAACATCTTCATCACAAAAACCCACCAACTATTGGAAACTGAAATCATTAACTTAATATCCAACTTAAAGTAATTAGTTGTGCAAAGATGGATGGCAGACCAGAAGATTGGATTGAATATGGTAAAAACTGCAAAGAATAAATGAAGTATTGGTAAGGAGTTATTAATAAGACATGGATATACATAGAACATTTGTAAAAACAGGTGGAATGAGTTATTGTGATGAAGATTTGGAAATCTGAGTTTTAAAGTGAGAAGAATCATGTACAGCTTTAAAATTGATTTGCATTTCTGTGCTTCAGGTGTTACGAAAATGGGCATTTTTGAGTTCTGCAAGTTCTCATAGATTGTTTGGAGATTTGTTTACCTGCATTTCAACGTATTCTTCTGCATGCTTTAAACCCTTGAGGTGAATTATTCAGTGTCAGAAACAAGGGCTGGATGAAAGAAAAATAATTGAACTATTCCCTCAGAAAAGGAGTACTATAACGTAGAGACAGAGACAGAATGAGAGTTTTTAGAAAGACAGAGCTATCCAGAAGGATATTGAGTGTAAAAGTTTCTTTCAGAGAGGGAAGCAGGTTACTCAGAGGAAAGAAAGACCAGTAGCAGCAGCAGTCTTAAAAAATATCCAGTAAGAGAAAAGAAGTTGGAGGTGGCATCATGTCAATGGCAAGAATTCTTCAGAAACAGAAGGCTATGGAAGAAGAGTGTAAGGAACTCATTTTTGGAAATAAGTGAATTGTGCAATAAGTTCACAGGAAGTAGTAGTATATATTATTATAATCAGTTTTTGGTGCAACAAGTTTGGCTTCAAGATGTCATCTCTGGTATATGCAAGCATATTGCTAGCAATAGCCTTACTGGATGCAGTTTTACTGAAGACACAATTACATGTGCTGGAATTATGTAGACCATGCAGATTTGTGCGTAAAGCTGATTTTGACTACAGGGTTAACATTTTGGAGTTCACAGTTTCATCCTTGCACAGCTGAACCTGATGTTCAAAAATTGTAAGCACCAACGCCACTTAAAGATCAGATACTGGCTGTGTCTAAAAGTGTTCCTTGTCTTTCACTGTCTGTTAGTGCCTACAGGGAGTGAAGTGGCCAGTGCTAAAGGACTTTGTTGAAAATATTCTGGTACATGTAACAATGCCATGGGAATTGTCAGATGCATTCCTTTGACTAATAGAATGAGCTGAAAGGACACTGGACATTCCAATGGAAGAGGAAGGTGGAGGTAATTTTCAGTCGGGATTCTCTGGAATGATTGTCCTGCATGAATCCCTTCAGGGAACAATAGATGAAATATCTATAGGTCACAAAGTGTTTACACACTGACACCTGCCACCCACTGTAGCCACAAATGCAAACTCAAAGCACAACATGGTTGATATTGCCAATCTATGTGAAGATGGTGTTGACCATGAACTTTTAGGTATTTAGGTCCTTCCTGATAGCAGTTGACAATCTTAACATTTCCCGTGTTGCATGAGGGAAGTCACCGATATTTTGTATTCCAAGACACGTGCACATAGTTTCTTCTTTCCTGTGGTTCCATGTTGCCCATAATCAGAATGCCGGTGAGATTAGATTCCCTACAGTGTGGAAACAGGCCGTTCGGCCCAACCAGTCCACACCGACCCTCCGAAGAGTAACCCACCCAGACTCATCTCCTTTGACTAATGCACCTAACGCTATGGGCAATTTAGCATGGCCTGAACATCTTTGGTCTGTGGGAGGAAACCAGAGCACCCGGAGGAAACCCACACAGACACTGGGAGAATGTGCAAACTCCACACAGACGGTCTGCTCAAGAGCTAGAATTGAACCTGGAACCCTGGTGCTGTGAGGCAGCAGTGCTAACCACTGAGCCACCGTGCTGAGAGTGTATGCGCGCTGCAATATGGGGGCTACTTATCATTGCTGATGTATTTCACAGCAACAGGAACTCTGTTCCCTCAAATTCCAGTTGGTTTGTCAATGTAGGTGATGGATCATGTCAGACAGCGCTATTCTAAATTGCACTTGCCACAACACAGTGAAGGGTGCCTCGTGAATAATAGGGCTATTCATTGACAATTTTGCTCCTGGCTCTGGTGTGCAGACCATAAACATGTTGACAGCATTCATAATATTGAAGCATGCTACTATTTTTTAAAAATAAATTCTCTCAGGATATGGCTATCAGTGGCTGGGTTCAGTGTTTATTGCCTATCCCTCAAGTAAGTAGTGGTGGTAAGCTTCCTCCTTGAATGTCTGCAGACCATGTGGGTTGACCCACAATGCTGTCAGAGAGGGAGTTCCAGGATTTTGACCCATTGGAGAAACATTGATATATTTCCAAATCAGGATGGTGAGTGACATGGAGGAGAACTTGCAAGTGGTGCTGTTCCCATGTCCCTGCTGCCATTGTACTTCAAATGATTGTGCTCATGGGTTTGGAAGGTGCTGTCAAAGGTTGGAGGTGGTGAATTTCTGCTGTTTATCTTGTAGGTGATACACAGTGCTGTGGCGATGCATTGGTGGTGAAAGCAGTGAATATTTGTGGATTGGATGCCAGTCAAGCAGGCTGCTTTGTTCTGGCTAGCACCAAGATTCTTGAGTGTTGTTGGACCTGCATCCATCCAGGCAAATGGAGAGCATTTTATCTGCTGCTGACATGTGCCTTGTAGATGATGCACAGGTTTTGGGGAGTCAAGAGTAAGGATACACACTGCAGGATTCCTAATCTCTGACCTATCCTTGTTGAGACAAAAGTGAGTACTGCAGATGCTGGTGATCTGAGTCTGGATTAGAGCGGTGTTGGAAAAGCACAGCATGTCAGGCAGCATCCAAGGACCATTTTTGCCTGAAACGTCGATTTTCCTGCTCCTCAGCATTCAATGGCAATGCCACTAAACCTCAAGTGTCAGTAGTTAGATTCACTTTTGTTAGAGATAATCATTGCCTAGCACTCAAGTGGCTTAAAATCGCAGTTCCCATTTGTCAGTGTCAAAACGGAATTTAATTAGCAGGGATCTGTGAGAGCAAAACAAATCAACAATACTCAAAAAAAAATCAATTGAACTGACAATAATCAGCCTTTATTGTAAATACTGCCACAGTGTGACTGAAACTTGCCACAGAGATCCAAATAATTCAATATTTCCCTTCCAAGTTTTGTGCCTTTACAAATGAAAGGTGTACATTATGTACTTTAAAATATACTGAGGAATTTACAGATTATCATGAAATGTATGTCACCTGTAACACTGAATCTTAGTCCTTAAAAAATTAATCATTTGCGTCATTCCATAGCTCTGTTTCTGTTTTACAGCTAAAATCTGCAGTTCGAAATATACAGGAAGCTGTTAAGAAGATTACTGAAATTTTATCAAACTTATGGAATTTGTTTATATTCAGATTGGTCCTGAAAGCCTTTCCTGACCTTTTGCCACTGTCCTTTTAACTTACTGAATTATAACTTGAAAGTTGACTAATTTTTTTCCCATCATGCAATGTTAAATGTTCCCCACAATACCACATCAGGCCAAGCCTGGATATTTCCTGGGTCTGGCTGCATTTTGATGTGGACTGCTTCATTATCTCAGGAGCTGTGAATGTTGCTGAACGTTTCACATTCATCAGTCAGTATTCACACTTCTGACCTTAGGATGGAGGCAAGTTCCAAAAAACATCTTTGGTTCTAAACAAGTAGACTATTGATACGTCATAACAGAATGAAAAGATTATAAATGTTAAGTAAATTGTATCATTAAGGTGAGTACATGGAGGGTACTGGTTGAATAATATTTTCGCTCATATACAGTATAAAAGGTGTTGCTGGACACTGGTGTAGATGGTAGGTAGGTGGGAGGAAGGAAGAGTTGCATAAAACTGAGCCTGTGAAAAATCTATTATCAAGAAAAGAATTTGTCTCTAGATTTAAACTTTACCAAAGGGCTTGAATTCCTCATCATAGGATTGTGCAGTCTGAAAAAATAGAGATGAGTGAATTGCATTTTCCACATGATTGCCATTATCCCTTGCGCTCATGCAGTGGAATTCACCAAAGAGTGACTTTCACTGCATGGCCAGCCCTGCTCAAACATTTATTGAACTGTTTTTTTTTAAAAACGCAATGCAACTTTATATTCCCTGGAAGCCCTCAAGCGAAGGTTCTTTGATCACTGAAAAGGTACCTTTCAAAGACCGAGTTTCTGCTTTCTCACAGGAATGGGAATCATCAATGTTTTCACACAAACGGGACAGACTCTCAACATTTATTTTGCTTCCCTTAGGAAATTGACAGTCCAGCCTTGACAGAAAAGCTGCAGCTTGGTTTTCCTCGCAGCTGTGTGGAGGTAAGCCTGGATTTCATCAACCCAGAACCTGTCTAATACTGTGAATTGGGAATATAAACATACTCCAATGTCGAAGGGCACATATGATTGATAATGAATGTTTTACCTGTGACTGAACATCCGAGTGTTTCTGTAAGAACTTGAAATCAAACCAAAAAGTGTCAACTTAAAAAAGAGTTTAAAAACTGAAGGCAGTGTTATTCTTTTGGTTAAAATTATCGCCCAGATTGTAGGACAGGAACCTGCAACTAAGCAATGTGTGTTCCGGTGAGAACTGTTACTTTAAATTTTCTTTTAGATCATTTTCACTGTTGCATTTGTTTGTTTTTCATTCTGGAATATTGCCAGTTATACAGAAATAGTTATATAAATAGAAATGATTTGCACAGAAAATTTAGCAGTGCATTATATCTTCCAGGCAAATTACTGAATTTATCACTTTTCAAACACAGAAAAGCCCTTTCATCATACATGCCTGCTCTGCTTATTCAATTGTACAAGCCTCAAATAGAAATCTGCAGACGTTATCTCTGAGATGAACTGATAGACATTTATTCACAGTCAATTTCATTGAGTAACTATATTTAAATATAAGTCTGCTACATTTATAGTT
The DNA here is from genome assembly GCF_004010195.1 of Chiloscyllium plagiosum. Lineage (NCBI taxonomy): Eukaryota > Metazoa > Chordata > Chondrichthyes > Orectolobiformes > Hemiscylliidae > Chiloscyllium > Chiloscyllium plagiosum. The sequence continues at coordinate 62,587,734 of NC_057719.1, forward strand.
TTGGTACATTTTTGCTCTTTTCATTATTTGTCCATGGGATATGAGCACCACTATCTGGGCCAGCATTTTTCTTTGCTCTTAATTGCCGTTGAGCATTGTGCTGGACTGCCTTCTTGAGCTGCTGTAATCTGTGTGGTGTAGATACATTGTCAATGCTTTTATGGGGAAAGTTTCAGGCTTTTTACCTAGCGACAGAAGAGTATGAACTTTTCTATATCAGATGGAAAATTGAAGGGGTCCCAGTTCCCTGTACTGGCAATGTAGGTCTTGTTTTATTTTCTGACTACATGAGTTTGTTAGATCCTGTCAATTTATGAATGAATAATTTATTGTCACATATCTCGAAGACGCAGTGGAAACTGTTTCGTCACCACAATCTGGCACCATTTTGAGTTACAATAGGGATAAAAAGAAATTACTTATTAAAGTTAATCTTCTGTTCAAATTGGGATCTCAAGCATGGCTTTGGGGCTTTTGCAAGGTCTCTGAAAGATGGGCCTCAAAGACTCCTACTCTGGGAACAGCAATGATGATGCTGATGCCTCTGAAGACCCCAAATCCCCTTCTGCCACTACCAAGAATCCAGGCTATGGCCCACCGCTGGCAGGATTCCTGATCCATGCTGCTGACACCACAGTCACCATCCTGCCAACACCGCTCCAACCTCAGAAATGAAGAAGAAAAAGGAAAAAAAGGCAAAAAAATACATGGAGGAAACAATACAACCTGCCTGGAGGGGACAAGCTGACGACTTGCACTGATTCCTCATTGCTGTGGGGACTCGGTGCATTATCAACTGGTATGAGACTGTGCAAAATCATTTCAGATTGGATCTCTATGGCTTACAGTGAGCGAGATTGGTGACTTGTCATCATGTTAGCCCTGGGCTGAATTCCAAGCCAGACAAGAAGGTAGGGTGCAAAATCTACTGCCTCGACACACTTTCTGAAAATGCTTTGGCATCAACAACGAATGTTGAGAAAGTATCAGAACTCCTTGTCAATTTTCTCTGGCTAAGTAACTTGTCACTCTCTGCATTAATAGTTCTTGATTTGTGCATTGATGTAAACTTGGCTCCTGTACACAAGGATTCAAGCTGTCCTTTGTGGGATCAGAGCAAATTTGTTTTTTTTTCTGAAGTTGGATATTCAATAAATGTTAACTGTTGGCTGAGTGGTAGCACTGTTGCTGAGTTAGATGGTTGTAGGTTAGACTTCCATTCCAGAGATCGGAACACAACATCTCGACTGATTCGCCAGTGCCTTATCACTGGAGGTCCAGCTCAGGCTCTTTCTACCATCTAAGGTGAATACAAAAGAACTTGTGGCACTGTTTTGAAATAGAGCATGGGAGTCCTTAGCAATATTTATCTTACAACTGATATTATTAAAATGTGCACCAATTACTGCCTCATTTGCTATGAGCATGATACTTACCGAAAAGTGCTTCCTTAGTTGTCAGGCATTTAGGATGTTGTAAGGTCATGAAAGGTTTCTGTAAATGCTAGTTTTCTTTCTCATTTAAGGATTAAGACTGTGGTTAGCCATTGGTATTTTACTCCATTGTGTCTTAAATTATCAGAAAATAAACTGCTCTGGAGCAGCACATCCCAATGGTGGGGGGTGTATGTTCAGTTAATCTCAAGCCTTTCTGATGCACTCGGGGGTGAGATTTAAATTGGAGCAGTTCAGCACTGGGTACTGCCATCAGCATTTGGATATAATGTCATTTCTGCTTGGATGTCATTTTTATCCAGAAGCACAAACCTTTTCTAAAAAAAAAACTCCCAATGAACTTGTGACATTTGGAAGAAATATCTCTGGAGACCTCTAATTGTTAAGCTTTGCATCACCAATATATCAGCAAGCTTAAATAAATGCCCAAAGCAGGTTCCCTTGCTTTAGAAACAAATGCGAACAAATCGGACTTATTTCTAATTCTGTCTGCATTAAAAAATAATATTCCAAGGTGCCCCCATCTCCATCAAAGGAGCTATCAGTGCTGATTGACTACCTTTGACATAAGATCATCATCGCTTTTCATGGCTGTGCTACATGGAGGCTGTAATTTTGTCGCAAGAAGTAAAACCTCTCTTGAGACTGCAAAAAGTATCATATGTGAAACTGTCAAACTGCATGCAACTGTTGCCATTCCTCCACAGCACAGAGGTGCGATTGACAAAAATAATATTGTGTGATGCATCTGCTTCTCTTGGAGCGATTGGTGTCCAGCAGAGGTAATACATGGAGACAGGGAAGAAAACCATCTCCTTCCACACAGAGTTGGAATCTCCCCATTACGAATATAGAGATGCAGTTCCAGGCGCCAAGAAACAGCAGCAGTTTGAGCAAACACAAGCCTGTCCCCATTAATGCTCAAAGACCAAATAACAGTAGGAATTGACAAGAGTTTGCAATGTGCTGGCAAACACGTTTGGCTATTATTTGTGTGTTTGTTGCGGTCAAAATCATTTCTTTTGTGGTCAAATTTAGTTTTGCAATTTCCTTTAGATTCACAGTTAAAGACCAGAAGACATAGGTGCTGATGCAGGCTATTCAGCCCAGCATGTCTGTTCTCCCATTAAGTGTGATCAGAGCTGATCTGATAATCCTCAACTCCGCTATCCTACCTTTCCCCATCATCCTCGATACCCTTACTGATTAAAATTCTGTCTCAGCCTTGAATGTACACAATGATGCAGCCTCTGCAGGAATGAATTCCACAAATGCACTACCCTCTGAGAGAAGAAATTCCTTATTGGATAACCAATGTCAGAAAAACAAACAAATTCACTCTGATCCCATGAAGGGCAGTTTGAATCCTTTTGTATGTAATTAACACGGGAGCCAAGTTTACATCAATGCACAGATTGAGAACTATTAATGCAGAAGGTGACAAGTTACTTGACCAGAGAAAATTGACAAGGTGTTCTGATATTTTCTCAATGTTTGGCACTTGGTGCCAAATCACTTTCACTCTGCCTTACAAGTACAATTCCTTGTTCTGAGATTATGCCCTCTGCTTCTAGACTCTCCCACAAGGGCAAACAAACTGCCAAGTCTCCTCAGAACCTTGATTATTTCAATAAGGTTACCTACAAGAGCATTGAGTGCCGATTGGTTGACCCTTATCTCTCAAGGCTTATCTTATCATGGAAAAATCAACAGGGAATTACAGGCTCCCAAATTCCCAGTTAATTCAGAAAAGGAAGTTGAACAACTTCCTTTTGTTCACAATAAAATTGATGGGCCTGTTCTTCATTTGCTTTCTACTTGAGGCATTGCATCAAATAATTAGAATTCAAATCTCAATTTTTTTGTGTGTATAAATTGTTGTGATGGCTTGTGATTTGCCATTCTTGCAGTTGTCCCAGTGAGCTCAAGATAAAATGCTTCAATAACATCCAAGTTCCTAGTTACTATCAACTTGGATACATCGTGGGCAGCACGGTGGCACAGTGGTTAGCATTGCTGCCTCACAGCGCCAGAGACCCGGGTTCAATTCCCGCCTCAGGCGACTGACTGTGTGGAGTTTGCACATTCTCCCCGTGTCTGCGTGGGTTTCCGCCGGGTGCTCCGGTTTCCTCCCACAGTCCAAAGATCAGGTGAATTGGCCACGCTAAATTGTTAGGTAAGGGGTAAATGTAGGGGTATGGGTGGGTTGCGCTTCGGCGGGGCGGTCCTCCCACAGTCCAAAGATGTGTAGGTCAGGTGAATTGGCCATGCTAAATTGCCCGTAGTGTTAGGGGCAAATGTAGGGGTATGGGTGGGTTGCGCTTCGGCAGGGCGGTGTTTCCACACTGTAAGTAATCTAATCTAATCTAATCAAGCAATTCTGCCTCTTCTTAGGCTGCCTGAACTCTCTCAAAAATCTGCACATTCTGGCAGGGTGGTAGAAATATTTAGTTCGAAATCATAGGTTGAACTTGCCCGTAGAGCATTGCTGCTTCCCTTCCCTGCATTAATGCTTTGAACACTTTGGAGGCTTCTCTATCTGTTGCTTTCCTTTAGCGTTTGTGTGCAAGTATTAACAAAAGTATTCATGCAAATAGAAGACTGATGAAGAAATCTTAAATTTGTTAATTTTAAAGCTAGTGGATGTTTCAATTTGATTTTAATCACTTGCATTTAAGATGATGCTGCATCGGTCCCATGGAAGTGAAACAGTCAGGTCATGTAGCATTCATCAAGGCCATGTTACAAGCAAGTGATAGATTTTCACAATCATTTATTGACCTTCAATTTAACTTAGCCGCAGGGTAAATTTTAAAATGCAGTGGATAGAAAGCTGTTTAAAAGTCAAAGAGCTGACATTTTTGGCTTGGGCAATAGGGTAATACCTGATGGGCAAAAGAGGTGACAGAAGTGAGTAATGAAATGATTATCCCCTTTGGTCAAGTAGCATTGATGTTAAGTCCTTGCAGCCAAATAGAAAACTCAAAGAAAAAATGAAGAACTGTGAATGCAGGAAATCAGAAACACAAACAGAAATTTCCTGAAAAACTCAGCAGGTCTGACAGCATCTGTGGAGAGCAAGCAGAGTTAACATCTCAGTCCAATGACCCTCCTTCATAAGATAGAAGATAGAAAATGGGTGATGTCATGAAAAAAAAAATCCACTCCAGTTCCTTTATTTCAAGTTCAGAAGAAGATCCCACAGTCCTCTCATGGTCATTATTTTGACACCAGCAAACCATGGGCCCAATGAGCAAAACTATTGTATAATTGCACATTTATAGAATTTGCTAGCTGGACTATTTTATACTGTGAACTGAAACAGACTTGAACCTCGGCTAATGCTGACAGGATCTTTTGTATCAACTTTTAGATCTTCTTTTGAGAGTGGCCAGCTTTTATATTATGGTGCTGGGTTGAAATGTTGTTTGTGATTCAGAATCACAATTACTCATTGTGTTCAACAGGAAGGCCTGCTCTGACTTGCAGCTGAGAGGAGTGTGCACAGTGCAGCTTTTATTGAAGAAGAAAACTGACGGCTAATGTGCATTTCTGAGCTATCATTCAATTCCACTCCGGTATATCCGAGTGACAAGTCAATTCCTCCTGGGAAGAAGCCTGAGAACTCCACTCCCAATTCTCCCATGTACATTTGTGCCACACATACAAGCTGGTGAGTTGAACAATGTGAGAGAGAAATAGGATTAAAAATTGTTCAGCAATCTATATGGGTGTATTTCAATCCAACACACAGAGCTGTTTGGTTCCAGGATCAGTTTTGCTGTGGACAAGTAGTTGAACACATAGCACATCTACTGGTCTATCGTATCTAAACAGAGCACAGTACAGTGATCGTCATCATCATTGGCAGGCCATCACAGATGAGGGTAATTCTCTTCCGCTCTCAGGGTGAGTCTGTAGGTGGCTGGACAGACCGATGAGGCTGCTGCAGGCTCTGTTACACTTGGGGCAGGTGGTGGTCACGGGAAGGGGTGGGTAGGGTGTTGGTGCAGCAGCGTGCTCCTTTCACTGTTTGTGCCTGGCTTCCACATTTTCCTGACAGTGAGTCTCAAGATGCTCGATGCCTTCCCGGATTCTCTCCTCCATTTTGAACAGCCGTATACCCGGTGTATGTGGGAATGCTGTACCTCTGCCCAGTGACTGTGGGAATGCTGCACCTTGCAAGTGAGGCCTTGAGGGGATCACTGAAGTGCTTCCTCTGTCCACCTGGGGCTCGCCTGCTGTTTCAGAGCTGGGAGTAGAGTACCTGCTTGGGGAGCCTCATGTCAGTCATGTGGTCGACGTGCCTAGCCCATCACAGCCAATCAAGCAGAGTCAGTGCCTTGATGTTGGGGATGTTGGCTTGGTTGAGAACGCTAGTGCTGAATTGTCTTTCTTCCTGGTGATCGTGTGCAGACAGCATGATGTGACTGCTCCAGCATCTTGAGGTGTCTGCTGGAGATGGTCCATGTCTCAGAGTCACGTAGGAGGGTGGGAACCACCACAGCTCTGTAAACCATGATCTTAGTGTTGGAGCTGATGATGTTGTCCTCGAACACCCTTTTCCTCAGGCGGTGGAAGGCTGTGCTAGCACACTAGAGACACTGCTGGATCTCTCCATCAATAGATGCTTTGGCCAACAGGACATTTCCGAGGTTGTAGAAGTGATCAACATTCTCTAAGGCCTCCCTGTGGACCTTGATGATCGGCAGTTCACTCCACAATGCCAGGCCAGGTTGGTGGAGGACTTTCATTTCAGTGATGTTTAGGGTGAGGCCCGTGCTCTCACATGCCTCCTTGAAGGTGCTGACAATGGTCTGGAACTTCCTGCCAGAGTGGGGCTAACTTACAGAACCGATGGGAAGTTATTCAGTCTCCAGTGCCTTCAAGCCAAATACCGAGTCATCCAACTGCAGTACGCAGGTGATGCTTGTGTATGTGCAGTCTCAGAGGACATATTCCAGTGCAGTGAGACAGAACAGGTATGTACTAGTTACCGTACAGAGGCAGCATTCTCCCCAGTGGAAAGAGTCATTGACATTATCAAGCCGATTGGAAATGCTGCATTCAACCACTGATGTAATTCCCTTTCTGCTCCGCAGAGTCTGAGGGACCATCTGCAGGACTCGAGCCCCCAATCTCCTTCCGAGGAGAAGGCGATACATTATGGTTGACTCCTGAATCTACCATAGTGGTTTTGTTTGTAGAAATGGAATTGAAGAAAAGAAGCAAAGTGATGGATTACAGCACTGTACAATTGAAAGTTTGTTTGATTTTCGCCATATCAAAATGGAAACAAGAGGTTTAAAGGAAGCTTGAGGATAAGGGGTTATATTGGACGTTGAATTGTCAATGGATTTATTTTAATCATTTCATTGTTGTTCAGCGACATCATTTTAGGAAGTGAAACAATCTAGTGACTCACATAGCCTTGTGGAAGATGCAAGCTGAAGCAGCTGTGTGTTCTAATAAAGCTCCTGTTTCATATACCACTGCTGACTCAATGGTTAGGTTGTGGATCAGAATACCACGGACGTCGCAGGTTCAATTCCTTCTCCAATTGAAATAGACTTAAGACCTCATTCCTTGCCTGCCCCTTGCTTGATGTGGAGTGCTGTCCCTAAGCTGTGTAACTGCATGTTTTTAACAGAGAGGAAGCCTATGGGCTCCCTGGATTATAGAGAATTACTAACCTACCTGCACAGTCATGGTGAAGGTGGGTTGCAGTGTGGAGTTCATTGTATTCTGCCTATCCAATAAGAATAGCAAAGATGGATAATCTAACATGTCTGACCTGGTGACTGTCATTGAGTTCCACCTTTACTTTTCTCCCCTTTCTTGTTTTTCCTCCCCTTTCTTGATTTTCTATTCATTTACAAGCCGCAGCTGATTGCTGCATCTCATCCTATTTTGGATTCAATCCACCTCCATATCCCCTCTTAATTAACTGCATACTGAAATGAAGTTTCTAACACCAGCCAAATAACAATCAGTTTGGCTCTGGCTCCTGTTTATTTCCCGGCAAAACTACCAATGCTTCCCTGCCCACCAGGTAGAATCTTCCTCCGACTCCAATCATTATCAAGCCTGTATTGAAAGTATAGTCAGTCTTTGCTTCTAAGTAAATGAATCAATAATTGCAGTCAGATTTCTGTCCAGCGAGGTCATTAAAAACATCTTTTTTAAACAATTGCACATAATAACAGATCGATTGTAATGCATTGCCTCACCCTTGGCAGTGGCAGAGGTTAAATATTGTCAGCCAATACAGTGAATAGCTGGCCCACAACAGAAGACATTTTCCAGACCAGACTTCAGCAGGTTATTTTGCTTAATGTTCTTTGCAGAGGATTTCTGTTACACAGACAAGTCAAAATATGCAATGGGAAAAAATGTGGTTTATTGAATAACTTATAGTGGCCAGTTGCACTGGTCTCTCGGCATGTTCAACCAAGGTGCATCTCTCGCCCTTGGAAATTCTGACCAGTTGGAAAAGCTTATCTCCTGATCAGCATGATGAAGAGTCATTGCTGTTGTGTTTGTTCTTTGTTGTATTCTCCAATTCAACATGCTTCAGCCATTCTCCACTGAATTGCAATTGAATCTCACTGTTGAGAGCAAAGAGATAAAGAACTGAAATCTATCTATATTGCTGGTGTCAAGGATGCTTTGTTTCTGATAAAGACACTTAAATGATGCCGCCTCCTTTAGTATGTGTATAAATAATAATTAACTAGGAGCAGTGCAGGTTAAAAATGTGCAACAGTTAAAAGGCATCTGATGGGTATATGAAAAGGAAGGATTTGGAGGGATATGGGCCAGGTGCTAGCAGGTGGGACTAGATTGGATTGGGATATCTGGTCGGCATGGACGGGTTGGACCAAAGGCTCTGTTTCCACGCTGTACATCTCTATGACTCTAATGTTAACTTTTATAATTAGAGGACTAGAATGCAAAGGGCAAATGTTTCACTGTTGCTATTAAAAATATTCTGATAATACTACATCTGGACACTGAGTATAGTTCAATGCATTGAAGTTTAGGAGTATTTGTCTTGAAACCTTTCTACTGGCTCACCAGTTTGTATCCAATGGTTACAACAGACCATGAGAGGTTAAATAAATTAGGCCTGTCAGCCCTGAAAAGTAAAGGTGTGGCAAGGTGACTCAGTGACTCGCAGTAATGTCTCTCAGCACCAGGGACCCGGGTTTGATTCCAGCCTTGGGCGACGGTCTGTGTGGGGTTTGCACATTCTCCCTGTGTCTGCATGGGTTTCCTCTGGGTGTTCTGGTTTCCTCCCACAGACCAAACATACGCAGGTCAGGTGGACTAGCCATGGGAAATGCTGGCTTACAGGGATAGGGAAGGGGGTCGAGTCTGGGTGTAGGATGCTCTTCTGAGGGTTTGTGTGGAGTCGATGGGCCGAATGGCCTGCTTCCCCCAACCTGAGAATTCTATGAATTGATAGCTGTGAATTTTAAAATGATTTGATTAAATTGAAACAATTTTCAACTTCTGCGGGAACCGTTTGGTAACACCGCTTTACACAGTGTTTGGTAATATGAAAAACGCTCTCATACAAAAAGCAGTCAGTGCAAGTTGAGTGAGTAATGTTAACCCTGAAATTGATGGATTTTTGCTAACCATCTGAGGCATACAAAGTTAAAAATCACAACAAAGAATAAGACATTTAAAAGGTATCTTGATGTGTATATGAATAGGAAAGGTTAGGAGGGATATGGGCCAGGTGCTGGCAGGTGGGACTAGATTAGGTTGGGATATCTGGTCGGCGGTGGACAGGTTGGACCAAAGGGTCTGTTTCCGTGCTATACATCTCTATGACTCTATGACCTGGATTGTTTAAGTCTCTCATTTTTACAATGAACTTGTTGGTTTCAGTTCTTTCATATGTAAATACAGAACTTTTTGAAAGTTACATTCTCAAGTGAACTTTAACAATTGGTGTCATGTTGGCCCAGATAATGCATTTAAAGTGTGAGGTGCCCTGTGTGAGACTGTCTGTGCCACAATGTTCAGATTGATTCTAAACTAAAAAAAACGGATTTACAGAATTTTACATGAATTCGTGCAGTTTTTGAGCAAAATAAAATGTAATTCTGCAAGTACAAATTCACTCCGCAAACTTATATGTGTGTATGTGCAGGCGTGCGTACATGTGGGTGTCGGGGTTGGGGGGGTGGGGGGGTGTTGTGAGTGTCTGTGGGAGAGTATGTGTGTGAGTGTAAAGGTGTATAAGTCTGTGAGAGAGTGCGTGTGAGTGTGGGACGTATGTATGAGCGTATGAGAGAGGGTCTGTAGGAGTGTATGTGTGCGTCTGTGTCTATGTATAGTGCACTGGGGTCACCTGTAGTGTGAACATGAACCCAAGGTCCCGGTTGAGGCCATCCCCATGGGTACCGACTACCTGACTATCAGCCTCTGCTCAGCCACTTTGCATTGTTGCCTGTCCTGAAGTCCGCCTTGGAGGATGGTCACCCAAAGGTCCGAGGTCGAACTTCCCAGATGCTTGAAGTGTTCTCCGACTGGGAGAAAACACTCCTGTCTGTTGATTTGTTGAGTGGTGTCCATTCATCACCTCCCCCCAACACACGCACACACACACACACACACACACACACATGTTTGTGGAGTGAATTTGTAATTTCAGAATTGCATTTTACTTGGCTCAAAAACTGCATGAATCCATGTAAGATTCTGTAAATGCGTTTTTTAGGTTAGAATTGGTCTGAACATTGGGGCACAGACAGCCTCACACAGGGCACCTCACACCTTTCAATGCATTATCTGGGTCGACATGGCACCTATTGTTAAAGTTCACTTGAGAATGTAACTTTCAAACAGTTATGCGATTTACATATGAAAAAACTGAAACCAACATGTTCATTCTAACAGATGAGAGACTTAACAAAAAATCCAGGTCTTTTTCAATATATAATTTCAGTTACATCACACTGTAAACTTTTGCGATAAATTTTGTGTCTAACGATCTTATACTGCACAACCACCTGATGAAGGAGCAGCACTCCGAAAGCTAGTGCTTCCAAATAAACCTGTTGGACTATAACCTGTTGTTGTGTGATTTTGATCTTTGTACACCCCAGTCCAAAATCATCCGAGGCGTGAAGTCTGCCCTCGCAGGAGGAGGTGAATGATGCCCGGGACCCAGAAGGGGAGTGTATAGCATGGAATCTTAAATAAAAGCCAAATGCTACTGGTGCTGGAAATCTGAAACAAACCCAGACTGTGCTGGAGAACCTCAGCAGATCTGGCATTGTCTGTGGAGAGAGAAATAGAGTTAATTTGAAGAAGAATCATTCAGGACTCTTAAATGTTAATTCTGTTTTGGATGTAGGTTTGCTCGCTGAGCTGGAAGGTTCATTTCAGACGTTTTGTCACTCTTCTAGGTAACATCTTCAGTGGGCCTCAGGCGAAGCACTGCTGAAAATTTCTGCTTTCTGTTTATATGTTTGGGTTTCTTTGGGTTGGTGATGTCAAAGAAACCCAAACATATAAATAGAAAGCAGGAATCATGTACAGTGCTTCGCCTGAGGCCCACTGAAGATGTTACCTAGTAGAGTGATGAAACGTCTGGAAATGAACCTTCCAGCTCAGCGAGCAAACCTACATCCAGAACCTCAACCTGAGCTATAAATCTTCTCAAAACTCGTTAATTCTGTTTCTCAGATACTACCAGACTGCTGAGTTTGTCCAGCATTTTCTGTTTTTGTTGTTCCTTGGAATCTCCAATCAAGTACCCTGGGAGTGACAACAAAGGGTCAGATTATAGTTTGGAGCAAAGTTTTAAAAGAAAGTTCTCCGAAAACTATTTCGGAAAAAATAGCTCATTCCAAGTGAAGGACTCAGGGTTGTCTCTTTTGCTGTCATTGGTGATGGGCTTGGAAATGTGAAGGGGTTTTAGTTAATCACGGTGGTGATGTGTGTTGAAGCCATTGTCAGAATTTGGTTTCATTTAGGTCCATGGTCCACCACCCTGTCTGCCACCCAATGAGACTCTTATGTGATCAGGTCATGACCAGTGAAGACCAAGTTAATTGATGGCTGTGAATTTTAAAATGAATTGATTAAATCAAAACCTTTTTCAATTTCTGTGAGAACCTAGAGAGCAGAGGGATGTAACCTTAAACTCAGAACTTAGCTGCACAGCCAAAGTGTTTGATGACACCACTTTAGGTTGAAGTGACAAACACACTCATTACAAAAAGCAGCCAATGCAAGTTGAATGAGCAATGTTAACCCTGAAATTGAAAGACTTAGAAGCCACAGCTGCTGGCTTTAACCCAGTTGCAAGTGATCCTGTTGGTGTACTAAGAGTGAAATGAGAAAAGAAAAGAAGCATTTATTTTTCGTTTTGTTTTCTTTAGAACTGAGGAGACAGAAAATGTAATTGATGTACCGAAAATTTTGATAGACTGAAACGGAAGACCCTGTTTCCTTAAGTCTATGGATAATTTTGATCAGATTTATCAAGTCAAAACCGGGAATCCATGAGGCGCTATGGGTCGTCAACAGCATCAGAATTGTATTTGACCACAATCTGTAATTCCAGGGTGCAGCATTTTCCCTTCCCCACCCTTACCAGCAAGTCAGGTGACCAACCCTGGTTCAATGGAGAGTGTAGGAGGGCAGGCCAGGAGCAGCACCAGGCATACCTAAAAATGAGGAGACAACCTAGTAAAAGCTACCAAGCAGGGCTATTTGCATGCCAAACATCATTAGCAACAAGTGATAGATGGAGCTGAGCGATCAACTGATCACCAGAATGAGATCAAAGCTTGGCAGTCCTGTCATGTCCATGATAGTAGTGGACAATTATAGACAATCCAGGGGGAAGAGGTAGTTCTGCAAATATCTCTGTCCTCAGTGATAAGGTGTCTCAGCACATTAGTGTAGAAGACAGTGTTAAAGCATTTGCAACCATTTCCAGTTTTGAGTCCGTGATCCATCCAGTCCAGTTGATTTCAAGAAATGGCTGAAGACACTTGGTGCAGGCCTGAATGGCATACTCCTGCACCTATTTTCTATGTTTCAATAGCTTTTGCAGCATCATCATTCAATATGATCATGGCTGATCATGTAATTTCAATATCCCACGCCAGCTTTCTCCCCATACCCCTTGATCCCTTTAGCTGCAAGGGCCACATCCATCTCCCTCTTGAATGTATCTAATAAACTGGCCCCAACTGCTTCCTGCGGGAGAGAACTCCCCAGGTTCTCCCCAACTCTGAGTGAACCTCATCTCAGTCCACTGAATGGCTTACCCTTTATTTTAGACTGTGACCCCTAGTTTTGGACTTCTCCAAAATTGGACTAATTATTCCTGCATCCAGCCTGCCCAGATCCATCAGGACTTTATACGTTTCTGTGAGATGCCCCCCTCATTCTTCTAAATTCCAGTAAATACAAACCCGATGATCCAATCTTTATTCATATTGTTAGTCCTGCCATCCCAGGAATCAGTCTTTTGTGGACTCCCTCAATAGCAAAAAACTCTTTCATTCGACAGGGAGACGAAAAGTGAATGCAATACCTAAGGTGTGGCCTCACCAAGGCACTATATAACTCAGCAAACATCCCTACTCCTGTACTGAAATCCTGTCACTGTGAAGGCCAGCATGCCATTAGCTTTCCTCATGGCCTGCTGCACCTGCATGCCAACCCTCAGCGACTGTTCCACCATGACCCTCAGGTCTTATTGTACCTCAAATTTTTCTAAACATGCAACCTTTCAGATAATAATCTGCCTTCTTGTTTTGGCCACCAAAGTGGGCAACTTCTCATTTGAGCCCTGACAATATTGTTGGTAAAAGAACATCAAACCTATGTTCTGAATCTTGACATATCCTCATAAAGTTGTTCCAGTACCTTAGGTAGGACTCATACCCAGAACAAAGGAAGATGGTTATAGTTGTTGGAGATCAGTCATCTCAGCACCAGGGCATTTTTTGCAGGAGTTCTTTACTGTCCTAGATCCGATCATCTTCAGCTCTTCATCAATGACCTTCCCTCCATCAGAAGGTGAAATTTATGTTAATGATTGCACAATGTTCAATCGTCATAGAGATGTACAGCATGGAAACAGACCCTTTGGTCCTGCCCGTCCATCCCAACCCAATCTAGTCCCACCTGCCAGCACCTGGCCCATATCCCTCCAAACCCTTCCTATTCATATACCCATCCAGATGCCCCTTAAATTTTGCAATTGTACCAGCCTCCACTACTTCCTCTGGCAGCTCATTCCATACCGTACCACCCTCTGTGTGAAAAAGTTGCCTCTTGGGTCTCTTTTATATCTTTCCCCTCTCACCCTAAACCTATGCCCTCTAGTTCTGGGCTCCCCGATCCCAGGGAAAAGATTTTGCCTATTTATCCTGTCCATGCCACTCATAATTTTGTAAACCTCTATAAGGTCACCCCTCAGCCTCCGACGCTCCAGGGAAAACAGCCCCAGCCTGTTCAGCCTCTCCCCATAGCTCAAATCCTCCAACCCTGGCAACATCCTTGTAAATCTTTTCTGAACCATTTCAAGTTTCATAACATCTTTCTGATAGGAAGGAGACCAGAATTGCACGCAATATTCCAACAGTGGCCTAACCAATGTCCTGTACAACCACAACATGACCTCCCAATCCCTGTACTCAATATTTTGACCAATAAAAGAAAGCATGCCAAACACTTTCAAGGAGGTATGAACCTGCACTCCAAGATCTCTTTGTTCAGCAACACTCCCTGGGACCTTACCATTAAGTGTATAAGTCCTGCTAAGATTTGCTTTCCCAAAATGCAGCACCTCGCATTTATCTGAATTAAACTCCATCTGCCACTTCTCAGCCCATTGGTCCATCTGGTCAAGATCCTGTTGTAATCTGAGGTAACCCTCTTCACTGTCCACTACACCTCCAATTTTGGTATCATCTGCAAACTTACTAACTGTACCTCTTATGCTCCCATCCAAATCATTTATGTAAATGACAAAAAGGACCCAGCACTGAACCTTGTGGCACTCCACTGGTCACAGGCCTCCAGTCTGAAAAACAACCCTCCACCACCACCCTCTTGAATTAGTCAGAGTGCGTATACAGCAAGATCTGACCAACATTCAGGCTTTGACATGGCAAGTAACATTCACTAACATAGTGACAGGCATTGATTATCTCCATCAAAAGAGAATCTAACCATTGCCTTTGACAGTCATTGGCATTACCATTGCTGAAATACCCAGAGTGGACTGGAAAAAGCACAGCAGGTCAGGCGGCTTCTGAGGAGCTGGAGACTCGAAGTTTTGGGCATAAGCCCTTCTTCATTCCTCCTGAAATTCCCACTAGCAACATTCTGTGGGGTTACCAATAGATAATACCATGATTAAATACTGTGAATGCCCCAATAAATACTGTGGCTACAAGAGCAGGTCAGAAGCTAGGAGTTCTTTGGTGAGGAACCCATTTCCTAACTCCCTATAGCCTGTCCATTATCTACAAGGCACAGGTTGGGAATATGATGGAATACCCCTCATTTACCTGGATTAGTTCAGTTTCAACAACTTTGTAAAAAGCTTGACATTCAGAACAAAGTATCTTGCTTACTTGGCACCCCATACTGTATCTTCAACTCCATCAATACCAGTGACAACTCCGGGGCATTGCATTAACCACCGGGCCCCATCAATAGCAACGTGTAAACCCACAACCACCAGCACCTAGCAAGACACGGGCAACAGATGCATGTGTGTGCCAACACCTGTAACTTCCCCTCCAAGCTAAACACCATCCTGACTTGGAACTATGTTGTTGTTCATTCACAGTTGCTGGAGCTCTCTTTTCAATATAACTGTAGGTGTACCTGCACAAAATGGAATACAGTGGTTCAGAAGTTCAGCTCACCTTCTGAAGGGCAGTTATGATTGGGTAATAAGTGCTGAACCTATCCAGCAAAACCCACATCTTGTCTGTGAATATGAAACAGAGTGTATACATGTCATTTGCAATCTTTTAAGTTTAGATTTTACTTCTGAAGACAGGAGCAGAGGAATAATCAATAGCAGTCGAATCTCTTGTTACACTCAAGGCTTAAAAGTTAATGTTTTTCTTTGTTTAACAAGGAACTCTTACATATCTATCAGCACTGTAGGGTGGGGGCGATGTGTAATTGAAAAACTGACATGTAGTCTATAAAACAACAATTTCAAAATCACCAGAGCTTGTTTAAATAGGTTAGTTCCAACCTTGCTTTAAATCTGTTCTTTCAAACAATGGTGTTTTTCAATGCAGTACTGTGCTCAGTTTTTGATATTGAATGATAGTAAACAACTGTAATGCTTTGTGTTCAATTATATCCTGATATGTATTGTTTTTTTGAGTTGTAATTAAATCCATAATGTCATGATGTAGGAGATAATAATCTGGTACAGGTGGAAGAAGCAAACTGCGTAGCAAATTAAATTGTCCTGACAAGTAGCTTTATTGGAGGATTAAATGAAAGAGGATTAACTGTACAAATGGAGCATTGATTAAGATAACCAGGGATTATGAGAGATTCCTCTCAAGCTAGATAAAGAAGTTCATCGCTTGTGGGGCTATATTCACAGAGAAGCAGTATAGTGAGGCTGTGAATATAAGGAGTTATTTGAAGACATGAGTCACTCACCGGAGTAAATAAGAATGAGAAGTGTTGCTTTGTTCATGACAGTAATTGGGAGAATATAATGGCCTTCATTAGTGTTATTTGCATATACACTTTCTGTTGTCACAGTAGCAGTCTTTGTAATAAGGTCATTTGTTCACAGCTCAACTGTACACTCGCAGGTTCTTTGCTAGTGAAAGACCACTGTCTTCTGTTGCTCCTGCACCCACAGCCCAATGAGGAAATAGACAATATATGACTATCTAGATTGTAATGTATATTGAAAACACAGTAACTGCATTTACCTTTGGATTTGGCTATTAATCAAATTTCGTTTTTATTCATCCAGAACAATTCCATTTCCATTTTAATCACTTGCACGCATGCAGAGAGCTATCACCACCTACAAGGTAATTTGTGCAAAAGAATTTATTGTCATGTTCCAACATCTGACAAATACCTTTGCCAGCCATTTTGGATCAAAAGCAGTGCCTCTGCAATTATCATCTTGTTGTGATTGAGTTGCACATTCAAACCGTGGACCAGAAACTTATCAAGGCTTATGGACTAAGAAGCAGCAATGTAGTTTGGATTTGGATCAGTGATGATCTAAGTTGAGAGTGTGATGTTGAAAAAGCACAGCAGGTCAGGCAGGATCTGAGGAGCAGGAGTATCAATGTTTCAGGTAAAAACCCTTCATCAGGAAGGGCTTCCTGATGAATGGCTTTTGCCCGAAACATCTATTTTCCTCCACGGATGCTGCCTGAGCTGCTGTGCTTCATCAGCACCACACTCTCGACTCTAATCTCCAGCATCTGCAGTCTTCATTTTTGCCCAGTGATGATCCATTTCTACTGTAAGACCAGCTGAGTGTACTTGTCCTGATCTTCTTACGTTAGCAAATCGAGGGAAATAGGTGATGGTCTTTCTCTTAGTTTTCATCTCACATCTGATTATTCTGAAGGGAAAATGCATGTTTTCCTAATAAACATCAAAACACTAATTATTGTAATATTAGCAATCAGTTAAGTTACTTCTTGTCATTCTAACATTTTAAAGCCTAACAAATTGTGCCCTTGATTTCAAAAATATATACTGCTCTTAAAAATGTGCAAAATAAAATATCAGTGTTTTGGCCATTTGATCGGAATTGAACATTACTCATTAAAGATCAAAAATTCATTAAAATGATCAGATACTTTAGACCAAGAAAAAAGGAAATGCATATTTGAAGTTAATAAAAAATAACAGAGGCAAATATAGGAAAGAGGAGCAGGAGTAGGCCACTCCAGCCCTTGAGCCTACTCTGTCATTCAATAAGATCGTGGTTGAACTGATTACTCTGCATTCTTGCCTATCCACGACAACCTCTTGCAGGGACCAAATTGAAGGGGAGCAGAAAGAGGGGTCAAGCTCAGGGTGGTTGGATAATGGACACCACAGAGCAATTGCATGAGCTGCAGTGGATGTATGAGGATAGTGCGAAATGAATGAGTGTGTTGTAACTATGACAACAGATTTCCTGGTCGGAGTAGATACAAACAGCAGTAACAAATTGAGTACACTTCCCAAAAGTGTTGCTTCTTCCAACAATTTCCTGTCACGTTTTTGTTAATAAAGGCTGTATGGTTAACCAAACAGGACTTTTTCCATTTTTGCAATGGACTTTGTCGAGCTTAAAAGCTAAAACGTGGAAATATATTACCTATGATTACTTTCTTGTTTCATTGTTCTCTTTGGATATATGTAACTCCTTTATTCTTAAAGGAAGACAGAATTAGGAAATTACAGGCCTGTCAGCTTTGTCGTAAAGATGTTAGAAGTGTTATTGAAATCAGTATAGTAGAGCACTGGGAGATTTCAGTCAGACAGAATCAACATAGGGAAAAGGAAATAATGTTTATCCAATCTTTTTGAATTCTTTGAAGGAGTAACATGTACTGTACTTAGATTTCCAGAAGGCATTTCACAAAGTGTCACATCTAAGGTTATTGCAGAAATCCATAGCTTGTTGTGAAAGTGAATATATTAGCATGGATATAAGATTGGCTATTAGAGGGGAAGCATGAACAGGATCATTATTGGATTGGTAAGATATAATGAACGTTGTACCACAGAGATCAATGCAGAGGTCTCAACCTTTTACAATATATGTAAATGACTTGAATGAAGGGGCAGTGTATGGTTGCTAAATTTGTCCCTGACACACAGACTGATAGGATAGGAAAGTTAACACTGGGGGAAGAGAAGAAGCAAATGATCAAAATGATTAGAGATTCCAGAGAAACCGAGGAAACTAGAGGTTCAAGTGCATGAATCACAAGGTTAGAATGTTGATGCAGTAAGTAATTAGGAAGGCTAATGTCATTGTTGATTGGAAAGAGAATTGAATACAGAAGTAGGAAGGTTAAGCTTAATTATACAGGCCATCACTGCAACTGTATCTGGAATCCTGTGCATAGTGTTGGCCTCCTTATTTCAGGAAGGATGTGAATGTGTTTGAAGCAGTTGAGATAAGATTTACAAGACTAATACCTGGAATAGCCTGCTTGACTTGCAAAGAAACGTTGACAGTCTACTTTATCCAGTCCAGTTTGAAGAGTAAGAGGCGAGATGATTGAAACATCCTGAAGGGTTTTGACAGGATACATATGGAAAGGACATTTTCCTCTTTGAAGGATCGAACTAGGAGTCACTGTTTAAAAAAACAAGGTCAGCCCAGTAAGGGCAGGGGTGAGGAGGAATACTTTCAACAGGTTGTGAGCCCTTGGAACTCTTTCTTGACAAGTGGGGGAAATGGAATCATTGAATATTTTTAAGGTCAAGGTAGATAGTTGGATTCTTGATAAAGGTAGGGAGGTTGTCATGGATAGGCAAGAATGCGGAGTAATCAGTTCAACCACGATCTTATTGAATGACAGAGTAGGCTCAAGGGCTGGAGTGGCCTACTCCTGCTCCTCTTTCCTATATTTTGTCTCTGTTATTTTATTTATTAACCTCAAACATGCATTTCCTTTTTTCTTGGTCTAAAGGATCTGATCATTTTAATGAATTTTTGATCTTTAATGAGTAATTTTTAAAAAATCTTGTTTCTTCATTGTAATTTCCTGTTTACATCACTCCATTGAAGAAGTAAGGGTATCTTCTCCTGAACAAGGTGGGTCTTCATTATAACATGGTTCGATGCACTGCAAACGTCCTTTAAATATGAGGGTCTCGTACACCTCTGAAAAGAGGTGAATATTCATGTAAAAATTCATTTTGAAGGTGAAAAATAGGAGAAAATAGTTTTTCTATTAACACAATCCAGCTACAGCATTCACATATCAATGGACTTCCACTGTAATTCTTTTGAGCCGGTCAAGAACCAGTGAGTTCAGGCTTAGTATTGTTCATGGAAATGATTCATTAATGTCTTTCTTAGGTACATAACCAGAGGAACTGTTAGTGATGAGTATGCTCATTCATAGCAGACAGATGAGTAAACCTGTTTCCAATTCAATATTGGTATTTCCCCTGTGTTTTTTTTCTATTGGTGCTAATTGGCACTGCTGTCTCTTCGGTTGTCATATAGTTCTATATATAACCCTCCAGATGCTTTTCTATTGTGCCACTGGTCAGTAATCTTAAGGTCCCATGCTGTCAACAACAACAGTGCACCTTCTGAACCTATGAAGGTTGGAGTCTTGCTTCTATCTCCTTCTGAAAATTCACAAACAGGACCGGGCAGGCTGACCCATTGCTTCAGCCTACTCCTGCCCCATGGAGCTCATCTCTTCCAACCTTGACTCTGTCTTTTCCCCCTGGTTCAGTCCCTGCCCATGTCCATTTGTGATTCCTCTGATGCTTTACGCCTGTTTTGGAATTTCTGGTTTGCAGGCTGCAGCCGCCACCTCTTTACCATGGACGTGCAATCCCTTTACAAGTGCATCCCTTGCCAGGATAGTCGCATGGCTCTCCACTTCTTCCTGGAGCAAAGTCCCCACCCACCACCACCCTCCTCCACTTGGTCCTCACCCGAAACAATTTCTTATTTAACTCCTCCAGTTTTCTTCAGGTGACCCGTGGATACTTGCCTGGGCTCCAGTTAAACCTGTCTCTTGTGGGGTACGTGGAACATTCCTTGTTCCAGTCCTATTCCGGACCCCACCCATAACCCTTTCTCTTGGTGCTGCTTTCCTATCTCATCTAGAAGTGGAGAAGTTCATCGATGTTTGCTTCCAATTTCCATTCAGCCCTCACTTTCACCTGGTCAATCTCTGACTCCTCCCTTCCCTTCTTCGACAATTCAGTTTCCATTTTTGGAGATAGACTGACCACTAATATTCACTGTAAACCCACTGACTCCCACAGCCACCTGCACTATACATCCTCGCACCCTGCTTCCTGTAAAGATGCCATTCCATTCTCCCAGCTCCGCGGTCTCTGTTGCATGTGTACCAATGAGGACAACTTTGATAAGGAAGAGTCCAAAATGTTCACCACCTTCCTCAACTGAGGATTCCCCAGCACCATTGTCGACCAGGCCCTCAGCCAGATCTGACCATCTCCTGCAGTTCTCCCCTCATCCCCTGTCTTCCCTCCCACAACAGCGATAGGATTCCCCTTGTCTTTACCTACCATCCCACCAACATCCACATCCAGAAGATCATCAGCGAGATGTTACACCAGACGCACATTTCCCTTCTCTTCCTTGTCCACATTCTGCAGGGACCATTCCATTGGACACCCTGGTCTGCTCTACCTTCACTCCCAACACCCTCCCACAGACCTACGGTACCTTCCCCTACAACTGCCAAAGGTGTAACACCTGCCCATTACCTTTTCCCTTCTCTGGATCCAAGGACCCAAACATCTCTTCCAGGTGCAGCAGCACTTTACCTGCACTTCACACAATCCAGTCAACTGTATTTGCAGCTTGCAATGTGGTCTCCTCTATATTGGGAAAATGAAGCATAGATTGGATGGCTGTTTCACAGAACATCTATGTTTTGCTCGCAAAAAAGATTCTGAGCTCCCAGTTGCCTGTCACATTAACACACAACCCTGTTGCCTGGCCAACATCTCTGTCTCTGGCTTGCCACAGTGTTCCAGTGAAGCTCAGCGCAAGCTGGAAGAATAACACCTTATTTTCTACTTGGGAACCCCGCAACCCTTCGGACTCTATATAGAATTCAATAATTTGAGAGCCTGAACTCTCCCATGCCCTAGCCCCCGATCCCCACTAGCCAGGCCTTGTTATCACATAGGAGAAGGGCTAATGCCCGAAACATCGATTCTCCTGTTCCCTAGATGCTGCCTGACCTGCTGCGCTTTTCCAGCAACACATTTCCATCTCTTGTTATCACATAGTCTGCCATTACACACTACCTATCGTTAGCCACTAACAGTCTTCATTAACAGTTATTCACTCTCCTAGAGAGATCATTATCCACTCCATTGGCTGTTCACCTGTGCTTCTCGCTCTTTGAACTCTATCCCAAACTATCGTTTACCCCTTACCCCCGCCCTCATGCTATCTCCTTATCTTCTGCATATAAACCGCCATTTTCCTAGCTGCTATCAGTTCTGAGAAAGGGTCACCAGATCTGGAATGTTAACTCTGATTTTTCTTCACAGATGCTGCCAGACCTGCAGAGCCTTTCCAGCAACTTCTGTTTTCGTTTCTAAGTAGGAAGGACTTGTCTGGTTATGTATCGCACAATTGGAACACTGTTTAGTCTTGGTATTTGATTAACTTCTCACATCCAACCCCCAATTAGAGCTCATACCCACTCTCTGAAAATGATTCCCCACACCCTTCTGATCCAGTACTGCCTCAATCTGACTACCAAGTCCCAGTCCAACATCCACTTCCTCATTCAATGCAGCCTCGGGCACACTCACTACTCGCTAACCCTGTTGAAAGGCTTGAGATCTCTAAGTATGTGTGCAGATACAACAGCTGAGAGGGATGGGAGTCCTTTGTGTTGTTCCACTGCCTGATCCCTCTGGGATCACTTTGCTGCGGCTTTGTTATTCCAGACCAGATCAAACACCCTGACTGCAAGGCTTCAAAAAGATAAGTAGACAATAATCTGAGCAATTGTCAGCATTGGAGACTGCATCTTCGTCTATTGGAAAACCCACCCTGCCATAATGTGGGACAATACAACAGTCAATATGCACACAGCAAACGTAAATGATAAAACTGACTAGAGTATAGGGGTCATCCTGCTATAATGTGTGTTTCGTTAACATGAATTCGCTGTAACGTGATTGACAAATTGGGGACACCGTTTCTAAAGCACAATCTTTTAAAATGTGTGTTGGCTGTAAAGTGATTACATCACCAAAACTCAGTGCTGTTTCTAAAGCACCATTTTTCTACAATGCCAGGGTGCACCAAGAACACAACCATCACGTTATAGAAGAATCTGTGTGTGATGTTGGTTGGTGGGCTACTTTTCACCTTAACGTTGAAAGAAATGTCCTGCTCATGTTTGATTCCTGCCTGCAGACCACTGTCCAGTTGAGTAGCTAAATGTGACCCTTGATAAACAATTGCCCCAAATGCCATCAGCTCATGAATGTGCAGTACAGGAGCATCATCCTGGAGTATGCATTCAAGCCTCTGGAAGGCAACTTGAGTCCACAACCTCCTTGTTCAAATTATGGAGCTCGCATTGTTTTACCTCTGGCATTTTGTTAACACAAGCAGTTTGAATATATTAATTTTTCACAACAGGCAGGTTATTGAGCCCTGCTTATTCCTGTACATTTGCTGCACCCTGACTTCAGTTGATTGGATAGAAAAACCAAAATGGCCAAGCCAGTGCATCATTGTCACACTCTTTCTCAAAATACCATCCATTGGCTTAATGTTCGATGACAAGCGCTTGTCAGTTAATTACTTCCCTCATGGGATAGGTGTCCAGAATTAACAATTGAACCCACACTGATGGAAAGACCGTAAGCTGGGCTGATTCAGATCTCTTTAGTATTGGCCAGGATGGATCAGATTGAGTTTGTGCTGAGTTAATCGTTGGATGCAAGATTCTGAATTTTCTGTTCTTTTCAATCACAAACATGCGAACAGATTAATTACACAGAGGGTTGGGCCCATGAGGTTGTAGTGGCCTGTTTCAGAATTCAGTTACTTGAATCTGTGGCGTTTGACATGGATTGATGGCTTTCGCGGGCTGTGTCTATTGGTGCAGGGAGATTGTTCACATGAGAAAAAGCTGAACTTTCCATATTTAAGACTTGTGTAGCAGGCGTGTTGGTCTCAGTCTGGGGAAGGAGAAACATTGACGTTGGAATGGTTCTATAAGCATGTGCTGTTCAAACAGAATGGAGACATGTTATACTGATGATAACTAACTGATCACTCTACTGACGCTATCTGTTTGTAACTGTGTGTGATTCCAGTACTTGCACAGACCTACCAGCATATTGTCGGTTTTGCTGCCAGCTGCAGGCAGCTTAGCCCAGGCTGTTTAACGATCTGTGCTGTCAGAAGGAGTGTGCAAATCTGTTGGCCATGCTCCTTTGAATTATCCGATTACCTTCAATCTGTAAACCAACTTGTTGATGGATTTTTGTTTTTTTGAAAATCGAAAACCTTTTTTTCAAAGTAACATGTATAATTTTTAGTGCACCAAATTTATGTGGCATTCTTTGTTAACAGGCATGTGATATTTTGTTTCAAAAGCAATGTATCATTTAGATCTCAGTCCTTATTTTCCACTGAGCCACAGAGAAGAGGACAAAGCAGTTTTTGTCACTTCTAATAAATGTCTGGAGTTTTCACCATGCCTGGTCTGTAAATTTAATTCTTTATGCAGCCAGTTGGCCATTCTTTTTGCTTTCTTCTGCGTTTAATTTTGCTTATGAATTGGACGTGATTTCAGATACTCAAGTAAGCTACAGATGAGTCACACTTCCATTGCGTTGTGGGGCAATTCCTTCTCATTATGGTAAAACTCTGTGAAATTTGAAAGACATATTAATTTTGGTACCATGTTGATAAAGTTGAGAAATGCAGATGAGAGTTGTCAAGTCATTCCACTATACTTTGAGACTCAAGACAATCAAACCTATTCATTTCTTTCTATTCCGCACATTGAAGAGCAGTGGGTTATATTGGAAGAGAATTTCAGAGGGCCCAAGTGTCCTGACAAAAGATCTGTTCATGGATTAGGTTAGGATCAGTGATGTGCTAGACAACGGGCAAGCATTTTCCAGAAAAGCCAGATTGTTCCTCTTTTACATCAACCTGAGGGATGGAATGTGAGAGAGCTTTTGAGATTTTGCTGTATTCCACATTGTCAATTAGATTGACCAATATTAAATTTCAAAGCCTTTCACAACTTCTCATCAACAATTTCTGTCGTTACTGTGAGAAAGTTAATTTTTTCAATACATATTAGCCAACATTAGTAAATATCTATTGGATGTAAGGTTTGTTCAGTGCAACCGATGGTAGTTATGAATCACTTAAAGACGAGCAAGCATACACATTCAAAATCTATATAAATCTGCCCTAGTTGACCATCTCATTTTCTCTCCATTCAGCTAAAGGTCACCATGGCCTTTTGCATCGCACCCTCATTATTCCCTCAACTGGTAACTGCAAAGGCAGAAATAAAAAAGAGGAAAATGACTGGTAATACTCGGCATGCCACTCCCATCTGTGGAGCGACAAAACCGAGTTAATGTTTCAGGTCTATGGCCTTTAAGAACAGATTAGCTGGTCAGCTGTGTATTCCTGTTTGTGAAATGCTTGAGTGCAGAACAGTTGCTGCAGTTAGATGAACAACTGCTTCTTGCAGCCCAGAGGTAATGCACTGTTGGAAGTACTTTGCA
The DNA here is from genome assembly GCF_004010195.1 of Chiloscyllium plagiosum. NCBI lineage: Eukaryota > Metazoa > Chordata > Chondrichthyes > Orectolobiformes > Hemiscylliidae > Chiloscyllium > Chiloscyllium plagiosum. The sequence goes on from NC_057719.1 coordinate 62,612,693, forward strand.
GTGTTTCTGTTTGGTAAGACATCATGGAAGTTTTATTCTGGTGTTTTAAAAATGAGAAAGAATAATAGGAAGTCAGGCAAGTCATACTGCAGTACCATATGTAGGTGCTGTGCCTCGTGGTATGGGGGTTTCGTCTAGTTTTGGTAAGCATCAATGATTGTGCTTTATGTCAAGATGGAAGCTATTGTGTCAGTACATAATCCACATTGGTTTATTACTTATAAAAGAATGCTGCTTAAATACATCAGGATGTCAGTCAGTGACACTTGACTGCAGCAGGGGGCTATGAATCGTCGTTTTCATATTCTCACTGAAATAAGAAGCTGTGGCAATTCAGTGGCACAGCTTGATGCAGTGCTCTAAATTATAGAGGTCAGGATAAATCATGATAGAGTACCAGCCCTGTCTGAGTTTAAACTGTTTACCTCATGTGCTCCACAAGCTTCCAGCTGGATTATCTCCACTTTCCTCTGGTATTAAGTGGGTAGAGATGCAACTGGCTGGGTATCTTTTGAATTGTTCAAGTTTGCAATTATAGCTATTAGCTGAATTATAAGGATTATTATAACTAATTTTAAAACAAACATTATGATTTACAGATATATATTTATCTGTGCTGCAGTCCTGTAGAACTATACACATGTTTAAGCTATGGGTTAATCATTGTTTTCTGTGCAAGAATAGGTCTAGGCAGAGAATTTCGATGTTAGAAATTATCTTCCTTCCTAACTGGCACAATTTTCTAATGACTTGTCATTTAAGGGCTCCGTGAAATGTATATTACGCTTAATAAATATTTTTATAGTGTAATTGAATGACCTTCTTCATTAGGATAATTGGGATTTTGATTGACAGTTGTTTGAAACTAATTAGATCTAATGGTCTGGCTACCTTATTACACACACCAACTGCAGGCAAAGGTCTCTTTGCTGTCCTCGTTGAAATGCCACGCAAGAGACTCCACTACTGTTTAAAATCCAAGATACCAGAATCACACCAGCCTTGGGGTGCAGTGGTTATTGGAGCAGAGTGATGAGAGTTCTCTGCATCTAATGAGTTGAACCTTTCGTCCTTCAGAATAATCAAATGACAAAAAGTCACTGAAGCAATAGGAGTAAGTAACCATTTTGTATACGTAAAGAAATAAATTATTGCCCAATGGTTGGGATGTCTAAGCCTTGGAGACAAGGTGTGAGTGTTTTCCTAAAGGTGATCAGTTTGATGCTTTTAAATAACTGCTTCACAATGTCTGGAGAGATGTAAAAATTCCTCCATTCTCCAGGTGAATCAATTTCCCATCACAGCATTGTTTTCACTCCTACTCCAGAGAAATATGACATCTTCGAGAGAACTTTATGCACTTTATCCCCAAATTCTGTATTCAGGTTTGTGTTTTTAATGCTTTTATATATAAAAAAAATTGGTTCCAAAGTCTGACCACCAAGGCTGCATTGATCCTTTATCTCCAGTTGTCCAAAAAGCAATAAGATTTTATCTTGCTGACCTGCAACTTAGACAATATAGAGCTATTGAGACCTGCAGGGCATTCATTTTGAGCATTGATGTTTCAGTATTCACTGTCAATTTCCTTCACCAATTTGCTAGATTTACCGAATTTCAGTTCCACCAGGTATGCTGTGATTTGAGCTCTCAATCTCTGACCCATGAGTTCAGTACTGTAACTACTATACTGCTGTAATCATAAAGATAATAGTGCTAAATGGTCAATGTTGGTCGGTCCATAAAGCCTGATTGTCCCTCCAGTTTCAGTTGGTCTTTACAAGTGACAGCAAGATAGGTCGTCAAATCAGCTGTTCATCACCTCCACATTTACAGTGTTAGAGCTTCCAACCAAGTTACTGCATCACTAATCCTTTGGCAATTCCAGAAATGACAGCAAGTGCTGGACGCAGCAGGTCTGGCAACGTTTGTCGAGAGGGAAACGGTTGATGTTTCGAGTCGAATATGACTCTTTAGAACTGAAGAAACTGAATGTTTGCTGAGTTTTACATCTTTGAAAGGGGGGAGTGGGTGGGATTATCAAGGACAAATCCTGGGATTGCGTGCAGGGAGGGGGAAGATTAGATGGCAAGTATGTCATGGGATAAAAAGCAAAGGGAGCAGCAATGATTGTCATTAATAATTAAAGCATTTGTCCAGAATATGTGAATCACAGAACAAGGAACAGTCCTGCTTGAAAGTTACAACATTTAGAAACAAGATTCAGACATGGCAAAAGAAAAGCATCTACCTCACTGATGCTGTAAAATCTGCTGAGTTTCTGCAGCTCTTTTTGTTTCTTTATTTTAATTAACCACATCTGCAATATTTTGTTTTTACTTTAATGAAATGAGAAATATCAGTAAAGGTCATAGAGTCATAGAGATGTTCAACACAGAGCCAGACCCTTTCAAGGAGTTATGAACCTGCACCCCAAGGTCGCTTTGTTCAGCAACACTCCCTAGGACCTTACCATTAAGTTTACACATCCTGCTAAGATTTGCTTTCCCAAAATGCAGCACCTCACATTTATCTAAATTAAACTCCATCTGCCACTTCTCAGCCCTTTGGCCCATCTAATCAAGTTTTCATTGTAATCTGAGGAAACCTTCTTCGCTGTCCACTACACCTCCAATTTTGGTGTCATCTGCAAACTTACTAACTATACCTCTTATGCTCACATCCAAATCATTTATATAAATGACGAAAAATAGTGGACCCAGCACCGATCCTTGTGGTACTCCACTGATCACATGCCTCCAGTCTAATTCACCAAAAATACACATTGCCAAAGTAACATGTATTAGATTTTTTTTGGATTATTCATCACCCCAGTCTCTTGTGGAGCCCGGTTCTTTCAGTAAATCTTTGACTGGGCAGCTGTTCAGAGTATAATACAAAACCTTTTCAATTACAATACAATTCATTGAATTATAAATCTTCTGTTACTTCTCAGTATGACTTAGATTAAAAAAAACCCTGAGCCTATTATAGAAACTGGGTATCTTGCACCTCTGAACCATATAAATCCAAGGAAAGAGAAATTGTTGCACAGAATTAGGAAGATTGATTGTAATTTGTATCAGTGATAAAATTTAGGTGCCCAGAAACTGAATGCCAATCCAGGTATTAGCTTTATTTTGTCAGTCTACTTGCCAAGAATGATTTGGGGCATTGGCCATCTGAGGCGAAGCTAAGGTAATGAAAGTTGAGCTTGATTTATATTTTTGTCTGATATTGTCAAGCAAGGCACAAAAACCACTCGACTGTATGGAGGCAGCAGCAATAATGGACTCACTGGAAGTGAAAAGAAACATAAGGAATGTGACCATTCTGCATTGTCACCCAACTGAGAGAGCACGTTTGCTACTTGGAATATTGCATGCAATTCTGGTCTCCTTCCTATTGGAAAGATGTTGTGAAATTGGAAAGATGTTGTGAAACTTGAAAGGGTTCAGCAAAGATTTGCAAGGATGTTGACAGGGTTGGAGGATTTGAGCTATAGAGAGAGGCTGAATAGGTGGGAGCTGTTTTCCCTGGAGCGTCAGAGGCTGAGGCGTGGCCTCATAGAGGTTTATAAAATTATGAGGGGCATGGATTGGGTAAATAGACAAGGTCTTTTCACTGGGTAGGGGAGTCCAGAATTAGAGGGCGTAGGTTTAGGGTGAGAAGGGAAAGATATAAAAGAGATGTAAGGGGCAACTTTTTCACGCAGAGAGTGGTGCATGAATAGAATGAGCTGCCAGAGGAAGTAGTGTAGGCTAGTATAGTTGCAGCATTTAAAAGAGATCTGGATGGGTATATGAATAGGAAGGGTTTAGAGGGAAATGGGCCGGGTGCTGGCAGGTGGGACTAGTTTGGGTTGGGATATCTGTTCGGCATGGACGAGTTGGACCGAAGGGTCTATTTCCATGCTGTACATCTCTATGACTCTGTGTTGAATCTTGGGGGCGTGTAAATCCATGCCTTTGAACTCTAATGGAGGAATTGAGGGCGTTGTACTTGAGTTAAACCAAAATTCTCTCATTCAGGGTCCGGAATGTTTTATTTGTGCTTTTTGAGGGAGTTAGCCATTGAGACAAAAGTTCAGATCATCTTGAGGCGACATTATATTTCTTCAAGCAAATAGGTATTGTGTTCCAACTTTGAGAGATCTTAGATGGCTACAACTCCATACTTTTAGAAAGCATCTGCTTTCACCTGATGGCAAGTGTGTAGTAGTATGGGATTATGTCCCGTATTCTTTCAAAATTGACCTCAGAGCCGCAGGATGCTGTCACTGTAAACATCGGGCAGGCAGAGGAACAATTCTCCAGCTACCTTCAGGTAAAAAGGTGTAGAAATCTTGGTATAAAGATACTCATGCTTTGTTTTCAAGTGCTATTCTTAGTCAGTTACCAATGCGTTATCTGTGTCGAAGTAAATGAATACAACTCCTTGAAAAGAAAGGGTGTTTTAGCCATCAGTGCACCTGTGTGGGCAGGTATAGCTTGGTCTTATGATTTAAACCTTCCATTAGAGAGTTTTGAACAGCAATAGAACATTTGGTCCATCAGGCTTATTCTGCCACTCAGTTAGATTATGGCGGATCTGCACCTGACTGCAAACAAAACATTTAGGCAGAGTTCTCTCATGGATTTAAAATAAAAGATTAAGCATGAAATCCTTTGAGGTTGTGCCTTTAGATTTGGCCCTAGCCTTCAAACTTTACATCTTAATGTGGTTTAGGAAGCACCAGGTTTCAGGACAGCAGTTGAGATTGAGAAACCCAATCCATCTCGAGAGCAGTTAAACATTGTACAGCTGAAAAATCTTGGGATGGAGATCAACAGCAGCACTGGCCCGCATACAGGGTATTTCCTCTTTAAAGCGGACGCTACTTGTGTGTGAAAGTGCGATCATTGAATGAAGAGAAATCAAGAAGTAACTTCTTTTCCTTACGTATTTGCATGGGGACTTACAGTTTTGGAGTCTTCTGATTGTGAGAGAGGCAGCAATGCATCTGCACATTCGAAAGCAAGCAAAAGAATGTTTCCCCTGATAAAAATATGCAGCAAAAAATCCAATGACATACACGAAATTGTCGTCTTAGTTAAAGTGTCATTAATTGTAATAATATTTTGACTTAGCTGAGATGACATAGAGACTCAGAAGTACAGCCCCAAATTATAGAGGCATAGAGTTATTCAGCACGGAAACAGACCCTTCGATCCCACCAGTCCATGACGACCATAATCCCAAATTAAACGAGTCCCACCTGCCTGGGCTTGGCTCAAATCCCTCCAAACATTTCTTATACATGTCCTTATCTAAATGTCTTTTAAAAGTTGTCACCATACTCTCATCCACCATTTCCTCTGGACGTTCATGCCACACATGAACCACTCTCTGTTTCAAAAAAAAAATGCTGCTCAGGTCCCTTGCAAATCTATCTCCTCTCACCTTTAAAATATGCCCCTAAAACTTGAAATCCCCCACCATAGAGAAAAGACACCTGCCATTCACCTTATTGTACCACTTATGGTTTTGTAAACTTCTATCAGGTCACCCCTTAGCCTCATGCTCCAGTGAAAAAAGTCCCAGCTCTCCTTATAACTCCAATCCTCTATTCCTGGCAACATCCTGGTAAATCTCTTCTGAACCTTGTAACGTAGGAGCATCTCATTCCAATCCATGAATATTTTAACAAAAATGTCAAGTTTTGGAACCCAGAAGAATGATCTAGCATTTGATAATTAATCACGGATAGTTCTGGTGTACCTTGCTGCTCAGCTCTTTGAAAACATGGATGCCTCCAGTTATTATGCCATACAACAAAATTGCATCAGTTTTGTGAGCTGTTCCGAATGCGCTAAAGAGGCAAGGCACCTTTTTCCAAATCTGGTTATTTCACTGTGAGGGATAGGGAGAAACACAGGTATACAAGACTACACGAGTGCTGGAAAATAGGATTAATCTAGATGGGTGTTTGTTGACCAGCATGGAAGTGATGGACTGAAGGGCCTATTTCCCTGCAGTAAAGACTGTGACTTTGACTGTATTTCCAAACTTTTTCTTAACAAAATGGGAACCTTCGCATTTTTGGAAAGATTTGGTTTTTTGATTGATTCACAGAGAGGTCATGAACCCAGCTATCTTGGTGCTTTATTATGTTTACCCCGCCTGGCCTCCATTTGAACCCAAACTCAAACAGCAGTTATTACAATCTTCGCTGTAAAATTATACGAGCCAACTATTGTCGGTAGAGTACAACGTGGTCCCGTTTTTTATTTAGAAGTAACTGAAATTGTCTCTTCAACACAGTTCTTATGGAGCAAAACCGAGAGTCATCATTTTCATATGGATGTGGGCCCAAGGCACACATGCAATTGCTTGTGAAGGGTTGGTGTGGAAACGTGCCATCAGAACAACAAGTCCACATCGACTCTTCGAAGAGCATCCCACCCTCTCTCTGTAACCTTACACCTCTCATGGCTAAGCCACCTAGCCTACACATCCTTGGATACTGGGCAATTTAGCACAGCCAGTCAGCCCGGCCGGCACATCTTTCGACTGTGAGAGGAAATCAGAGCACCCGGAGGAAACCCATGCAGATACGGGGAAAATGTGCAAACTCCACACAGACAGATGCCCGAGGGTGGAATTAAACCTGGGTCCCTGGCGCCGTGAGGCAGCAGTGCTAACCACAGCTGGTGAGCTACATGGAAATGGGAATTATTTTGTTCAGGCCCAAAATTCAATTTAATCTGATTTCCATCAATTGTCTATTGAAGGAGTAGTGTTTTGCATTAATTAGTGCAAAATAAATATTCTGTAAATTTACAATGTTACTGTCAGTAATGGATTGTCTACTTTATACATCCATTTACTTAAATGTCACTGCAACTTATGTCCATGTTGCCCTGTTATTTTATGTCTGAATTGTTCTGTGCTAGAAATCAACATGAGTCACGATAATTAATTCAGGAAAACATATTATTAACTGTGGGTTTTTTGATTAAAAATAAATTTGGCAATCAATGCTGTTTGTTTGTGAGAAGTGAAATGACAAAGCAGGAAATAGCTGCACGGTGTGCTTTGATGAGGTACCCGCCTCTATTTCAAGGAGCTCAGAGGACTGGTGTAGATTCTGAGAACAGTTGCAAGCGTTGTTTGTAGAATTTCTTAAAGAGGTGTTAACCAGTGTAGTGAGTGTCACAGCACAGGATGTAGCAGGATGCTTGCTGATGTGATCAGTAGCACACTTCCTTTGAGCAGCAGACAGCTTCAGCAAGCTGAACTCAGGGAAAGTCGCTGTGGAAAAAAAAGGTAAACTATTTTAATGATCCTTGGTGTAGGTCTGCTTCAAAAGTATCCAGTTACAGGGAGCAGCTGAACTCAGAACAAAATGAGGAATATTCCATAGGATGAATTCTGCAATTCAGAAGAGTTCAGTGTTTCTAATCTGGGTGCTGTCGATATTGCTTGCAGTTTATATAAATTGATGGTCTTTGCTTGCCTTAGTCTTCCCCTAATATCATTAACATCATCCAACTTATTTTGCAATAGTAACGACAAAATTTGAATGAGAGGGAAAACTAGAGAAACTACCAGGCTAATGTTTGTGACTCTACATATTCAGCAGTGTACCAACTGTCTGCTGGTTTATGTTAAGTATGATTGGTTGCAGAATAATGTTCTGGGCAAGGTATCATCTCACAAAAAGGCATGCACAGAACCAGTTTTTTTTCCCCCTCTACCTATGTAGAAGCCAGCATGACAGCATGTCGCCTCGTTCGGTCCACTTCAAAGTGGTTTCCTAAATAGTAGTTGCCAAAAAGGATTTACATTTGTTAGCTCATTCATTGCAGGTTTTTCTGCTATCAGTATTCTTTTAGGACTACATGCTGATTTCTGCATTCACCTTGAGTAGCATTACGCTGAAACTTCAGTGATCATGCATTTTTTTTACTTTGAATGGAGTTTGCAGATGATGGGCAGGGTAGATCATGGCGTGTGAGACACTCGACAGCTTGCCAAATATTTGTACGGAAGTGAGTATTGTGGTTGTGCAGGTGGTTCACAAACAGTTGCGATTTCATCCAGGAGTCATGTTTTCCTTTGAGATGGAATTTTACCGTCCTCACTTCCTTTCCAAGACTTTTGAGGTTTATGGATAGAGTAAATCCAAATTAGAAATAATGTGGTGAGGATGCAAGGAAAGGGAGGATTGTATATTGTGCCATTTTTACTGTGATCTGTTCAGGGACGTTTTGTGACTCAGCATATAGATTTGCTCTGGCATTTGCAATTACCCGGAGCAGCTACCTTGTCACAGAGGGATTTCATATGTAGTTGTTAGGGCCTTTATTTGAGTCAAGGGGATTCAGTTCAGGCATGAATCCTGAACATTGATGCATTTGTGTGTCCGTGTGTGTTGTCCACACTTGTGTGTGATTTTCTGGTTTATAATGAGTGTGAGCATCCCACCCAACCTATTAGAACTTTAAGGGGGCCATGTATCAGAAGCTAAGATGTAGGCATGCAATCCTGCTTCGAGTTAAAAGGGGTGCCAGGCAATAGGAGGTTTGCAGGTGTTGCAACTCCAACCTTACATGCTCAATTTTTTTTAAGAAAGGGAGATCTGAACCTGCTCGTCAGACAAATATCAGTACAGGAAATCTTTACCTAGCAATCACTTCCAATGTCAAACTGAATTCTCATTTGGGACGGGTATGGCTTGAAAAGGAAGATTCAGTATGAATTTGTTAATTTCCAGTTATATCTGACTAATCTGATTGCGACTTCAAAGAATTTAATGATGGTTGTGGAGTGGCTGTGTGCATGGACTTTCATAAAATATTTCAGTACCTCCTAACAGACATATTCATCTCATGGAAGCACATGGTACGAACTGGATGGTGGTACTATTGGTTTACAGTTGGCTAATGCATGGGACGTGGAGGATAACGGTGTGAAGGTGGAGCGAATAGTACAATAATCTCTGAGTTTGGCATGAAGGTCAATGTTTTACTCATCCTGAAAACATTTTTTGTATTTGAGTGCACGGGATGCAATTTTTGAAGTTTGTACATGATTGCAGAAGACGTTTTAGCAACATAGGTCAGAGGTTTTAGGTTAACATGATGGTGTCAGCACTCATCGTTATTAAAGAATGAATCAACGAACTACTCCTCGGACCTTCACACAAATGCATTTAAATTTGACAATCAACAAGTAGTCGTTTAGCTTGCTCCACCTGAATCTTACTGACTCAACATTCAAACACATGAATTGGGTAAAATGGTTTTGCTGAACCAAATACATATCAATATCAGTGCTCGAAAATGTTTTGAACTATCTGTTCAAGGGAGAGATTTTTCACTGTGATAAGTCCAAATTATTAATAAAAATATCTAATGTTGAAAACGTCCCTCACACTGTGTCCAGTTCTTGTCGCCCTGTTACAGGAAGGGTACTATTAAGCTGGAAAGGGTTCAGAAAAGATTTACCAGGATGTTGCTGGGAATGGAGGATTTGAGTTATAAAGAGGGGCTAGATAGGCCGGGACACCTTTTCACTGGAGCGTAGGAGGTTAAGGGGTGACCTTAAAAAGGTTTATAAAGATCATGAGGGATACAGATAAGGTGACTGGAAGATGCCTTTTCCCCTAAAGTGAGTACTTCAAGACGAGGGGGCATAATTTTAAAGTAGAAGGAGAAAGATTTTAAAAAGATGTGAGGGGCACCATTTCTTCCAAAGTGGTTTGCATGTGGAATGAACTTCCAGAGGAAGTAATGCATGTGGATGCAGTTACAATGTTTAAAAGACATTTGGATAAGTACATGAATAGGATAAGTAAGTGAATAAGTGAAATTTGAAGGGATATGGGCCGAGCGCAGGCAGCTGGGACTAGTTTAGTTCGGGATTATGGTCAGCATGGACAGGTTGGACCAAAGGGTGTTTCCATGCTGTATGACTCTGATTCCACAAGTTCCATTTCCCCAGATAGTAAAAAAAAAACTGGAGATTTTATGGCTGTTAAAAATTCAAATGAAAAGGATGTTGTCCACTTCTTTCTGTTTCTTTTACGTTCCTGTCCCCTTGCTCCTTCTCGATGTCCATCTTTCTTCTCTTTTGTTATTTCACTTTCTGTTCATGGCTTTTGTCTTTACACAGAATTTAAAATTCAAACTTACACTTCCTGCTTCTGACTTTGTATCTCTCAGCAATTCATCCATCTGACTGAAAAGTCAAGCCGTGGCTCACTCTCTCAGATCCAGTCCAGGGGCCTACCTGTTCTGGATTCCCAGTGACTGGAAGTTGCTACTCAAAGCCATATGGAAAATTTGTAGGCAGCAGTAAACACAATGAACAGTGAAAGCTATTGTCCATCCCTTTGTCTGCCTAACTGTTAATTTCTCTTTCTTGGCTCGATCTCTTTCAATCCTTCCCTCCCTTACCCCATGTGTTCAGCATATATACCACGTTTTCCTAGCTACTGCCAGTTTGGGAGAAGGTTCACTCAACTTGAAGCATTAACTCAGCTTTCTCTCCACAGATACTGCCAGACTTGCCAAGTTTCTCCAGCAATTTCTGTTTTTGACCCATGACGGCTGTCCATTTGCTACTGATTGCAACATCGAGGATATAGTTAATAGAAGCGTAAACTGTTTTTAATTGGCATCTGCGCAAACCGACAGAACAGACAAACGGATTGAAGATTTTGACTTAGGTGGATAATTGTAGAGTAATGAAGTTTATGGGAAAAATTCATGGAGCAGTAGTTTAATTAAAGTGATGCCATTTTAAGTCGAGTCCAAAAACCAGATGGTGTGGGACTGCATAATCATTAATTCTTCTGGGTTGCTGGGCAAGTTGATGAAGCAATTAAGACAGTGCCTCGAATACTTGTCATTATAAGTAGGAGCATGAGTGAAAGTCAGACTAAATATTTACCAATCTCCATTTAGGACTGCAATATTGTGTACAATTCTGGGCACAACATAGCAGGAATAATGTCAAGGTATCAGTGAGGCTACAGAAATTTACCAGGATGATATAGCAGATGAGTGGGTTCAGTGATAGGGAAAGATTGGAGAAGCTGTGGTTGCCCTCTTTAAAGAAGAACCCTAATTCAAAGTAGTCTTTTGATCCATCACGTCAATCACTAACAGGGTCACGGATTTCTCAAGAAAAAGGCATGTTAGTTGGGTGAGAATGAGAAATAATTTCACCCAGAGTGCTGTTGAAGAGTCTGCAACTTGATACTGAAAAGGCTGCTGGATTCCGAATTCATTGGAACCTTTCAAAGTTAAATTGGACAAGTGCTGGAAGAGCATGCATTTGCAGAATTATGGGCAAAATGCAGGGGGCCTGGGACTAAATTCAAAGAGTCCGTCATATTATGTACTGAGCAGCCTCCTCAGTAACATTAGATGATTATATCAATCCTGAAATTTCTGAGTTGAATGTTTAAATCATTGACTGCTTAAAGTGTCTCTTTGTTAAACAAAAGCATAGAAAATGGGAGCAGGAGTAGGCCATTCTGCCCTTTGAGTTGCACCATTCAAAATGATCATGGCTGATCATCCAATTCGGTACCTTGTTCCCACTTTCTCCCCATTCCCTTTGATCCTTTTAGCCCTAAGAACTATATCTAACACCTTTTTGGAAGCATTCAGTGTTTTGGTCTCGACTGCTTTTCTGTGGCAGAGACTTCCACAGGCTCATCAGTCTCTGGGTGATGAAATTGCTGCTCTGTTGTAGCACTTAATTGTATATAAATAACATGGGATAAAGTGGGAGAACCAGATCCTGGATCCAGCCCTGACGGAATGTAAAGTATGATTGTGACAGTCTCCCAGCTGGCAGCCCCTTTGTACTTTTAGTAAAACAATGAGTGCAGGAAGTTTTGAATGGCCACATTCATCCCGGTGCGGAGGACAGATATTTAGCACAAATAAACAAAATAATATGTACCTGCAAAACTGAACATATTAAAAGCTTCGAAAGTTGTGTGTTTTGTGGACAACAAGATGTATCTTTATATCCAAGCCCCTTAAAGTTAATTATATTTGTTTTAATCATTAACTTTAGCATTTTGATTTGAACTACATTTAAATTTTTGGGTTCTCCAGCCCTCTGAGATCTTTGTGCCTCTCTGGTTATGGGTCTCTTACATAGGCCCAGTTTTCACCCGTCTACTGCTGGAAGCTGTGCCTTAACCTGCCCACGTTGTAAGCACTCGCCAATTGCTTGGTTGGTTGATGTATTGGGGGACTTGTTTGGTAACTACATTGGTGTTCAATGTCTTAACAAAGGAGGAGTGATTGGGATAAGGTACATGAGGTGAAGACAGTCCAAGGATGTTTGTGATGCACCTTGGCTACTCATAAACTCTTCAGAGGGGGTGCAATGGCTTGGTGGTGTTCTCACCGGACTGTTAATCCAGAGACCAAGGCCATGTTCTGGGGACCCAGGTTCGAATGGCAGATGGTAGAATTTGAATTCAACAATTCTATTGTTGATTGTCAGAAAAACCAACCTGGTTCACTAATGTCCTCTAGGGAAAAGAAACTGCCATCCTTACCTAGTCTGACCTACATGTGACTCCAGACCCACAGCAATATAGTTGACTCTTGATTACCCTCTGGCCGACTACGAATGGGCAATAAATGCTGGCCTAGCCAACAATGTCTTCATTCCGCGAATGAATAAAAAGAGAACTTGTTACACAAGAGGAGATATTCAGTTCTATTGAGCAATATGCTTTATCTCATTCTCTCACACAATGCCTCTCCAAATCCCATTTAAATTACTTAGAATATTTAGAATTAGCTTGGATACAGCCTCCACCATTTGTTTGGGTAGAATATCCAGATTCTGATGACTCCCCTGTAGCCAAAGATTTTAAATTGGTGACTTCTCAGCATCCATTCACCAGATCTCTATCTATTCTATCAAAACCTTTCGGTGTCTTGAAAACCAAAATTCATCTTATTTGCCCTTAAGACAGTGGTCCAAAATTCATTAACTTCTCCCTCATCCTTGCATGTCTCCTTCTTTTCAGTGTTTATATTTGTTGGATTTGGTGTCAACATTCTCCACATTGTTCCAGCTATGGTCTAACCAGTGACCTCGCTGTTTCTATGTCCTCTGCCTCTGTAAATTAACCCAGACCCCAATATTGCACAGACTGGTGTTTTTGTTTCTACCAATGCATTGGCAGTCATACTGATCTTTGTATTCTGTCATTGATTTCTTCTGTATCCTCAACCTTCTGTATCCTCAAAGATGTGCAAAACTGGAAATGTTTTTAAACGTAATTGCCATGCATTTGGGTTCTTATAAGTTACAATTCTCTTTATAATGACATTATTAAATAAAAACAATGCTTGATTGGCATTTACTCATAGATTTTAATTCCAGTACATTTTGGAGCAGTTTAATTTTTTGTGCCAGACTGAGCATTGTTCAGTTAAGGTGTGCTGTTTTCCATTAGGTTTTGCTCCTCATTGGTTTGTGTATTGGAGGATGCTAGTCAAATGGCAATTAGCTTTGGATGTCTTGTATTAGTTCCTGTCCTAAACCTGAATGTGCATCAACTCAGAGCAATTTCACGCAAGAAGCTGTGGTGCACTTAAAAACAAACTGTAAAGTTTTATTGATGCAACCTATTTTTCATCTCGACAGTTGGCCAGGAGACAAGAAAATACAATCAAATGCAAATGTAAGTCTGATGCAAGCGCAGAATTCCAATTTATGGAACCAGTTACGAAACATAGGATGAGCACCAATCTGCTGAATTTGTGCATTTTTCTTCCCATCGTTTGAGTTACGATGCTTAACATCTCGAAATTCAATGGGGTGAAATGCAAAGATTGTTTTAAGGAGTGGATTGTTTCTGCCTGACATCCAATGATAGCCAATTTGTCTGTCATTTTGGGAGATTAACAAACTTAAAACAGCTCTAGTCATTGGAACATTATTGCACAAAATCATATCCCCTTTACTATCGATGTCTCCCAAGTTATTTCCCATTGCATGCAATCCTAGCTCAATAAATCAGCAAATTATGTGCTGTTCAGAGAAAATCTCAGAGGTCCAACATATCTCTCTGAAAATTGCAGGAGGAAGGATTTGTATTGCAAGCCCTATCCATGAACAGTATATGCCCAATTGTTGTTGAAAACCAAATGAGCCAATAGTTTAATGTAGTGAATTATTTGCATCTTCTGCCAGTTGTAATGCAGCTACTACGGAACATGCAAAAGCATTGTTTTTGTCTGACACCATTAGGCTAACTTAACCAATTAGGTATTCAGTGATTTTCAAAGAATCAAGAAGCACCAAAGTAGTGTTAATTGTACATCTCCTTGTTATAATTGTACCTTTCTTTGGAAATAGAGTCATTGAACAAAAATGAGCTTTAGTCTCATTGGAAATACAAAAGGAAGACTGCCTGTGAAGGAGCATGTTGAAGGTGTGTGATTCAGTTTAAAGAAAGGCTGCAAGTAGAACCCTTGGATAGGTCTTGCTATTCCTCGTTTCCTAATAAGAGAAAGGTGGACTACATTATAGAACATAGAAGAATACAGCGCAGTACAGGCCCTTCGGCCCTCGATGTTGCGCCGATCCAAGCCCACCTAACCTACACTAGCCCACTATCCCCCATATGCCTATCCAATGCCCGCTTAAATGTCCATAATGAGGGAGAGTCCACCACATTCTTGATGTTCAGTTACATTTTCTATTTGACTGTTTGTATTTGGAAATTTGCTTATGTTCCTCATATTTGGAAATTTGCTTATGTTCCTCATATTTGGAAATTTGCTGATGTTCATTGAGATGACTTCATGTTGGTGTCTGTCTGCATTGCTGGTGCCACAGTGCAGCAGCACAGACTTGCATCTTAAATGCATCATGTAAATCTAAAGACAAAAGAAATGCTGCATAGATGCACTTCATCAAAGTGCAATGTCAAAGTAGCTGAGGAAAGCATTACAACAAGTGGCTGCAGTAGCCCTAACTATATTTCTTCTTCATAAGCTGTGCGTGGTCTTTTATGATCCATATCAGAGCCACAGAATCTTATGTATGGTAATCTGCTAGAGTGAGAAAGTGCTTCATTCCAATTTTTTTTTGTCGGAGCAACACAGAACTTTGCACTTTCCCAGCTCAGACCATCACTGTAATATAATGACAGTCAATTTTGTTGTGGTTCACATCCTGAGGATGTGGTCTTCAACTATTCAACTGTGTGCAGTCTCAAATTAATGTTAAGTGGATTGAAGAGTGACTCAGATTGGGCAAAGAGTAATTCCTCAGCTTATCACCATTTCAAATTTGGATAAAGAAATGTGGTAACTCAGTAAACCTCTAAAAATGAAAGGTTCAGCTGTAAAGAGTCACCATGTGAAGATAAAACAGCCTTCTCTTTCATATACTGACTGCTGTGTATCTCCAGCATTTTCTGCACTTACCACTTTTTTATTAATCTTTTCATACTCTCCGAGATGTCCTTAGCACAATGCAGTGGTATCTTTTTGCCAGGTACAGTTAGTTTCTTGAGGCAGGCAAAGCTTAAGTTGAGACTACTTATTTATTTCTTGGTAAACAAAAAGAGAGCACTGTGCAATTAATGTTGTGGTCCATATTGTTTCAGATTTTATCATTTCTGCAATGTAATACTGACAATGTTGATGAATGCAATTAACGTTGTTTAAAAATGTCTGATCTTTTATATAAACGGAGGCAAAGAAATTGAGGGAACCAGGGAATTAAGTTGCTCAAATGGAGTGCAGATATCCAAGGAAATTTAACAGTTTAACAAAAAACCAAGGTAAAAAAAGCACCACCCACCAGAGATAGTGAATGGTTTATGAGAGTAAAACTGTAAAGTTTTGGAAGACCTTCTTTAACTTTAATTGAATCCTGCAAGTCAGACTGGAGTTCCTTCCTTTTCACACCCAGGATTATCATGGGTAATACGTTTAATGCATGGTTTATCCTTTATTGCATTGTGGGTTCCTTTTGTCAAGTTCATATCAGTTATTTTTCCACCTTGCATTCACTGAACTTGCTATTCATAATGCTATTTCCTCATTCAATTTCTCTAAAAGCCTGCACTCTGGCCCAAGTTGTATTCATAATTGCTAGTTCCTTTATGTAGCTGGACTGAAAAAAACAATAGACTAGGTACAATAATAGGGATAGCGATGTGGCGAACTGGCTCACAGTTATAACTGAGATAAATCAGATAGGCAATTCCAGATATTCACATATACCCATTTAAATGTGGAAGTTTGTGATTTGTTGCCAGAGTTGATCTACTGTCACCAAAAACCCTGGCATTGAAATGAATGCATTGAAATTGGAACACTTGTCTCCTATTTCCACTTTAAAGACAGATAAATTCAGCGGTGGTGCTTGCAAGCAGAAGTGTGTTCTTAACAATGTGAAAAGTAATCATTAGTGTTGAACAATCTCTCTGATCATGGAAAATTACTCTTCTAAGCATGGCAAAATGTAAAAAGACAGTAGGTAGTGTTGGAGATTTTTAAAATGTAATTGCATTTTTACTTTTTCTGGTTCTTTCATCACTCTCCCATTTGTAATCCCCAAAGTTTGTTTGTGTTGATGTAAACCTAATGAATGTTTTCTGCGTTACACTCCCTGGTTTGGACTCTGTTCGCTGCAGTGATTCTTCAGCCTAATTAGTTAAGAGCCTTTGCCTTGCTCCCAGATGCCACAGAGTGGTGTGAGGCAATAGGTGAGTTGACTGTTGAGGGAGAGACTGAACTCTTAAAACCTACAAAACCTTTGTCTTCAAGGTAAATGGAGAACGGTGTTGTTGTATTGCTGAACACAAAATTCTGACTGATATTTTGTCACGGACTGGGGGAATGGGAAGGACTAATTTATGATTACTTGTCCTTGCTGAGACAGCAGGGCATTGTTGACTCCACCTTCCCTTTTCACTCTTGTCTCTTGCTAAATAAGGCTGAAGGATGTTCCGCAGACCTTATTTCTTTTGGATAACAATTTTTCAAATAAACACACAGCAAAATCGTTTAAGATAAAATCAAAGGTAGAATTTATTAACAAAACATCCAAAATGTGGGGAATTGCTTCACTGCTGCATTCCCAAACCTAAACAGTCATGAAGTTGAAGAAGACAGGAGACTGAGGTAGATTATCAGCTAAAGGTTTTAGTAAACCAGAAGCGTTAAAAATCATTTCACACAGGTTTTATAACTTCCTAGCATAAGTGTCCAATAATATTACATTCAATGAGCCAGACCTGTGAGTTGTCTTTATTTCAGGCAGAATGTAGGCTTATTTCCATCCAGCAGCTGAGAGGCTCCCATGCAGGCTGCCAACTCAACCTGAAGTGCTGTTCCATCCCAGGAGGTCAAACAGTAATTGACTTAGAACTTTAGAATTGTATACTTAAGCAGTTCAGCCAGTTCTGATTTTAGATCTGTGACAAGGACAGGCATTTCAGGAGCTGATGAGCCATCTCTTGGGTTCCTTGGAAGATCATTAAGCTAACAGCGCAGCTTTTCATCCCCCATCGGAGATTCCTTTGCGAGATGATGAGGTGATTTTAAAAGCTTCAGTGCCCATTTTAGCATAACAGGGTCTTGATGTTTTCCTTTGCCCAGAATTGTCTGGAAGCAGAATGCTTGTTCGCAAATCCTTTGTGCCAGCTGTAGCTGGACTGTCAATACAATGCAAGAGTCGAGAAGATTTCTGGAAGTATAATCATGTGACTAACCTTGGCCATTTTATCAGTTCAACAAGATTGCCCATTTCCTTACGAAACCGAATTTAGGAAAAATGTAGGAAAATTCAGTTTGCTGTGGGACATTTCTCTTCATTCCCTCTGTGAGGATCCAGATCAAAACATTTGACAAATTCTGAACTCCATAAGACATAGGAGCACAATTAGGCCATTTGGCCTATCTAGTTTGCTTCACCATTCAATCATGGCTGATATATTTCTCAACCTTCTTCTCCTGCCTTTTTCCTCTATCCCTTACCAGTCAAGAACCTAACTATCCCTGCCTTAACTAAACTCAATGACTCAGCCTCCACAGCCCTTTGCAGCAATGAGTCCCACAGATTCACCACCCTGTGGCTGAAAAAAATCCTCCTTGTCTCAATTCTAAAGGACTCGTCCCTTCACTCATAGAACCCCTACATTGTGGAAACAGGCCATTCGGCCCATCAAGTCCACACTGACCCTCCAAAGCGCATTCTACCCAGACACCCCCCCTACCCTATCCCTGTAACCCCCATAGCTAATCCACCTAACCTACACATCCCTGAACACTGGCAATTTAACATGGCCAATCCACTTAAGCTGCACGTCTTTAGACTGTCGGAGGAAACTGGAAACCCATGCAGACACTGAGAATGAGCAAAGTCCACGCAGTCACTTGAGGCTGGAATTGAACTCTACCCTGACGCTGTGAGGCAGCAGTGTGAACCACTGAGCCAACTTGCCACCCCACTCTGAGGCCATGCCCTTGGGTCCTACTAGTAGAAACATCTGCTCCATGTCTGCTCTATCCTGGCCTCTCGATATTCTGTAAGTTTCAATGAGATTCCCCGCATTCTTTTAAACTCTGTTGAGTGCAGATCCAGAGTCCTCAGCCGCTCCTCAAGGAGTCCAAGTTGGCAACATGCTCTTTGACACGCGTGTTGTAGTCCTGAATTATGATTAGTGATGGTAGTTGCTCCTGTTTTTTTCCAACATACGACTGTGCAGGAATCTCTCCCACTCCGTTCCAGTGTTGGGAGAATTTGCAGGTTGATACTTAACCTGTTTGATAGCATAATGAGTACACGTTCCTTGGCCACTCAGTCCTGGAGTGGGACTTAAGGCTGAAACCTCTGGCTCAGAAATACCAGTGCCACCCACTGTGCCACAAGACCTCCATATCCAGCTCAGAAAAAGGGAACAGCAAACTTAATCTTGAGCAGTATCTTAGTGCAACAAGGTCACAAAAGACTTGACATTGTAAAATATGCGATTATGCTCATTACTATTTTCGTCCCATTCAGCCTGTGTTTTTGAAATAGCATTTGTTGTTTGTGAATATGTTAATAGCAGCATAGATTCCACTGAATGTATTTATAAAGTCTTTATCTCTTGCTATAAATATCTGTGTCACAATAAAATGTACTTCCTCCTGCGTTATATAAAGTTGGAGTGAATTGGAGTGATGCATAACTATTAGTATCAGATACTGACCCTAGAATTCACTGTCAGTCGGATGCAGTTCCAAATATATACAGCAGGTAGAATGTGCAAATGCAATGTGCTAGGTCTAACACACTTCAGTGATCAACCAGGAAAATCTCCCCTCATGTTTGGTTTTGACAAGTAGCGCACATCCTACACACGAGTAGTAGCATATAGAGGATGCTGAGAAGTGAAGTTTGAATTTGTTGAATCAAAGGCATGTTTCCACTTAGATGGCACTTGATTTGGACAATCCAAATGGTTTGATCACTAGACTTGTTGCAGGTTTGTTGTTTTAATAGTCATTTCATTTTAAAGGAAACATTTAGTCTACTATGATTAATTGTGTGGTCTTTTTCCTTTTGGAGATTTGACAAAGTTTAAGGAACTGTGGTTTGCAATATCCATGCAGCTAAAAGCTGACTGATGTATTAATATGATCACCAGCAACCAGAACGATTGAAAAAATACAGTGTACAAAAATGCCAATTATTCCATTGGACCTATGCTGGCTACATGAAAGAGCCACCTTTTCTAACCCCACTTTCCAGTGTATGGTCCAGGCTGCAGCTCTTCAGGCGCAGATTCAGATTCCTTATAAGTGAGTTGAGAGTTTTCATCTCCACCACTAACCCGGACAGTGAATTCCGAATACCTAATACCTTCTGGGTGAAAAAGATGTTCCTCATGTCCTCTTCTGACCCTTCTACCCATCAGCTTAAATCTCTGGCTGTCAGTAACTGATCTCTTCACTAGTGGAAACAAATCTTCTCTGGCCACTCTATTCAAGTCCTTCACCATTGTATACAACTCCATCAAGTCATCCTACAACCACCTCTGTTCTAAGGAAAACACCACAATTTTCAAGCCGCGGCATTATGTTTGTAAATTTTCCTCTGTACTCTTATTGGAACAATTATGTCCCTAAGCAAAGCTGTCATCAACATGGGATTAGGCTAATAAAAACAGGCTATCTGCAATTGAACATTTTTCATTGTTCCTCTCCATGCTGTGGAGCCAAAAAAATCTAACATGTCAATTTTAAAAGTTCTATCTCAAATTCATTCTCGTGGTATCCAAACTGGAAGGTAACATTGTAATTTATCAGATTCCCCAGGTGCAATCAGACATTTGAGAGAATTGCCTTTTCAGGAACAATCACAATTAGAAATCATGATCAAGGAGGGTATTGCTACTCATACAGCAAGTGTTCAGGCAACCTCTCACAAGCTAGACAACCTTGGTCGTGAATGTTAAGCAGAATTATTTCATTTAAAGGCATCTGAAAAAAAATGAAGTCACCAAAGAAGAGTCTAATGAAAATGTAACATCGATAAAAGCATGGACACAGTCACTGGGTGTGAGCAAAAATTATGCGCAACATAAGTGCGCATTAATTAGTCAGACAAAGGAACTTGCTGACATTTATTGACTGAAACTATTCTCAAAAAAGTAATTAGGAATCAGGATAATGTGTGAAAACAACTTTGTAAGGATCATGGGTGGTACAATGGCAGTTTTATATGATTTCTCTGTTTATGACTCCCCCATTAATAATGTGTGTTACCTTTGGCCTTCATACATCAGAAAATCATTTTATGAAGGACAACTGAATTAATTGCTGGAATAGTCCAATAAATAAAAGTGCAATCAATGTTAACTGAGGCAAATTCTTCTGTGGATGCAAGGTTAACAATGAGAACAATTGAATCTTTCAGGAAGGTGGTATACATGAAAGACTTTGAGAGCAGCAGCGAGAGACCGAGCAAAGACTACTGTATTGAGTGCCATCATTATGTTGTTGCCTTGATGATGCTGGTCTTGTCTTCATAGAATTTTCAATTGTTATCTGATTAGTGGATTTTGGTGAAGGGTAATTAACCGTAATATGGCAGATCGATGGAGAAGATGCGAATGTTGCTGAAAGTCCGGATGAAAGATCGGATAAAAGCAGGAACGGGATGCTTGAGACAGAACTTTTAAAATTTACACTTTGGATTTTTTTGGCTACACAGCATGAAGAGGAAGAATGAAAAATGTTCAATTGTAGATAGCTTGTTTTTTGTTAGCCTAATCACATGTTGATGACAGCTATGCTTAGGGACATAATTGTTCCAACGAGAGTACAGAGAATTACAAAAATATTACCACGGCTTGAAAATTGTAGCTATTTTCCTTAGAACAGAGGTGGTTGTAGGATGACGCGATGGAGTTCTATACAATGATGAAGGGCTTGAATAGAGTGGAGAGATCAGTTACTGGCGGCCAGAGATTTAAGCTGATGGGTAGAAGGGTCAGAGGAGGACATGAAGGTCATCTTTTTCACCCAGAAGGTGATGGGTATTTGGAATTCACTGACGGGTTCGTGGTGGAGATGAAAACTCTCAACTCATTTACGAGGAACTTTGATCTGCACCTGAAGAGCAGCAACTTGGACCATACGCTGGAAAGTGGGGTGAGAAAAAGTGGCTCTTTCATCTCGCCACTATAGGTCTAATGGAGTAAATGGCATTTTTGTACGCTGTATTTTTTCAATTGTTCTGGTTGCTGGTGATCACGTTAATATATCAGTCAGCCAACCTTTGGAATACTTCAAATATATTTCTGATGACTCCATTTTCTTTCTGCATTCTAAATCATATCATGTTCACCATTGTAAATTGGACTTCAGTTAGCCTAAGGGTGGAAGTGAGCCAAGAATATTTTTCACTCTGATGAAGAAACAAATCTTAAATGGTGAATTTTCTTTGTGGAAGTGGTGCTGGTGGATGGGGGAAGGGAGATAGGGAGGTAATTTTGCTTGCAGCCCAACCAGAGGATTCCTGCAGTGTCAGACAGCCCTGTCAAAGGCCAAGAGCAGATGCTGCAGTGATCATCTGTTAGAACATGTCATTGGTTGTTGCTGAGTAAATTGTCATTTATTTAGGCAATGGAAATAGAGCTGTGGTTTACAAAATAAATAATTATTACTTTTACAAACTTATTTTTCGTATGAGAAGTTTTGGATCACCAATGTGTCTCTTTGAGTAATGCATATCAGAATGATCGCCAATTTGCTCAACGGTCAATGTTAGCTTACCCAGTTGCATGGAGGGAAGGCTTAACGGCCCTGGAAGAAAATAGAAAAAAAGCCTGGCTCCCCCTTGATACCCAGATTATTTCTGCTGAAATCAAGTGTATGTGTCATACATGGGAAAAGAATGGATTTGGCTGTATCATGAAAGGAAATGTGAATGCACTTCTGTGCCTTTTTGAAAATTATGTTTGTTTTTGCTAAGCTGTAGAGTCCGAGCATGTTCCTGCATCCTTTCTCTTCCCAAATCTTCATCTCCTACTCATAAAACCATTTGCATCTAATTGGGTTAGACAGTCTAATCAATCTATGAAGGGGTTCAAAGAGAGCCGCTGCAAATAGCATCCTTTGGTTGTTATAAAATGGAGAGTATTGTCCTAGGTAATGGTTCTGAAAGAGTTAATGTTTGAAATTGCATTGGATTTCACCCAATCTGACAATGTCATACAGTCTTAGGAAGGGAAAAGTGAAGACGAGCTCTAGATCCTGATGGGGGTCAGACTTGTCATGTCTGATTCATACTAGTCTTTATAATAATATCTAACTAGCCAACATAATTGCACATATTGCTGTCATGCCATAGACTATGTCAAGTTGTTAAGAAAAATTTCTCTAACCAATGGGATTAGGTTCATCCTCAAGCCGTGTAATTTGAACAAGCTCTTCGAGTAAGTCGAGAAAGGATGATTTGGTGGTTATGATGCAGTGGTAATAGCCTTAGCTTTGAGTCAGAATTCTAAGTTCAAGTCCTTCCTGCACCAGATGCGTGTAATAACCCATCCAAACAGGTCGATTGAAAATTTATAGAAATGATTGGGGAGTGCATCTTCACACCTTATAATAATGTTTCAATTTAAAATTATTAAGTTTCTGTTGTGGTTCTGTAAGTTTCCATTGGCCATTTGAATAGCAGCGTCATTCCCCAACAAAAAGCTGGGAATAATTGGTTCTGCATACATTCAATGGAGAGAGGTGGTTGCTTGCTGATTAACTCAGAAGTAATGCAGGGATAAATCAAAATAAGAGCAATTGAGGAGTTATAGAAACACACACATGTATGTTACTTATCTCTTCATCGCTCTGTCAATTGCCCTCTTGTGCAGGAGGTTACTGGGAGAAGTGAGATGGGTTGTGTGTCATTAGCTGATTGATTTCTGTCCTTCCTTCAAGCTACAGACGATATTCTGAAGAGATCTCTAATCTGTATGAATCCACCAGCTGAAGATGAATATTGACATTCTGTTGTGAAACTACTTTAGAGATTTTTTTGTTTGATTCCATGCCTTTTATATTTTACCTTGACAGAATCCAAATATAGCCACACTGCTATTTTGAGTGGCATAGAAAAACAAACTCTTGCCATTAGCACCTCCCTGTCCAGATCCATTCCTTCAGTCTGATGTTTACAACAGATTCCACACTGACATAGCAGCATATTTTTATTTTCAGACGTTGGTGGCAGCTCAGGATTTGGGATTTATTGCTGCGTGTCACTGGATGCACTCATCCATAAACCTGGCATTCATTTTGTAGATCCCTGACCGATCATCTGGAAATTGTTCCTGATTGTAAGCAAAATATGGAATTTATTCTGGTTGCTTCCACACAGGGCTGCTTCCACACAGGGCTGCTTCCACACAGGGCTGCTTCTGCCTTGCTATCCAGCTTCTGGAAGGCAAAGTATTTTTCCAATAAATTGTTGCCTGATTAAATTGATGTTTAAGGAGCGAACACCAGCCATCATAATATATTGAAAATAGTCAGCTGGATTAGTCCCAAGAAGTGTGATGATACAATGTTCATGTGTATTATAGTCAGTCAGTTACTGCCTTATTTCTGGTTTTATTACTGAGTCTGAAGAGGTTTTTTTGCATTGAATTAATGAATGAAGTTAAATTCAAAGTGTACACATGCACACTCTAATGAAGAAACATAGAAACTAGTAGAAAAAGTAGTCCATTTGGCTCTTTGAGCCTGCTCCACCAGTCAAATGATCATGACTGATCCTGTATCTCCATGCCACCCTCCTGCTTTCTCCTCATACCCCTTTAAAATCCAAACGTTTATCTAACATCTCCAGTTCGGAATGCTTAGGAGCAAACTATTTCCAGTTTTCAGATTTTCTGGAATGTATAATGAGATTAGAGTATCTAATCACAATATGCAACCTGGAAAGCACCGTAAATATAAGTGTTTACCTGAAACACACAAGTGCCAAACATTGTAAAGCAGCAAGAAAAAAATGTGGTTCCTACTCACATCGTGCATCTTCCATGCTTCCATTCTCACGGCACTGTACTAAAATAATGCTGATGATGTTGAAGATCAACTCCAAAAAGAATCTAGGCAACTGTTGTTTCTAAACATTGGATTTCTCGTCAAGAGAGGTTGAATGCATTTAATTGCATAGTGGGTTCAGCATTGGCCTCTTATTTTGCAGACTTGTTATTCTCTTCTGTGTTTGGGTTGAAAGGTTAGTGTGTGCTGGCTGTAAGAGCTTTACCTGGACCAGTCTGGGCATGGGCTCATGGTACAGAACTGTTATTCACAATCCAAGGATCCAGGCAGCTGATACAGGGAGGCATAAGCTTTGTAAGGTGTATGCTGTTCTGAGGTTGGGGCTGAGTATTAGGATAGAATATGGGGTCCTCTGATAGCCTAGTTTTAGTGCATAATGCTGTCCCTGAGTATCTTGAATTGACCTGGAAACTTGGGCGAAGCGGCACACTACCTCAATCCTGCATCCTCTGGTCTGAGGCAATGCCGGGTTTTGGATATTTCCAGGTAGAACCTCTTGTGGAGTGATGTCTGGACCACACTGAGCTACCGCAGTGCCGAGCCAAATTGGCAGATTCTGAAGGAAATGAGTATCAGCAAGATGATTGCACTGGAGAAGTTAATGGGGCAGAAAGTTGATAACCTGCCAGGACCTGATGGTCTATATTATGGAGTGTTGAGGGAGGTAAGTGTGGAAATAGTTGATGTGGTGGTGATTACCTTCCAAAGATCTGCCGATTCTGGAATGATTCCTGTAGGTTGGAATGTAGCACGTCACTATTTAAGAAGGAAGCAAAGGAGAAAACTGGGAATTGCAGACCTATTAGCCTTGTGTCAATGGCAGGGAAAGTGCTAGAATCTGTGATAAAGGAAAGGTTAAATAGAGACCTGATTGGATGTAGTCAGCACGGATTTCCAAATTGGAAATCATATTTTGTGAACTTGTTTGAAATATTTGAAGATGTCACAAACAAAATTGATGGATGCATTATATTTAGATTTTCAGAAGGCTTTTAATGGAATTTTCTGCAAGATGCTAGTTAGAAAATTTGAAGCATGGGGTATAGGAGGTAATGAACTGGGTCCTTGTGGACTAAGGATTTGCTACTGGGAGAAAGCAGAGAGGAAGAATAAATGGGTCATTCTTGTATTGGCAGGCTGTGACTAGCGGGGTACCACAAGGACCCAGTACATGACTCCCAGCTGTTAACAAAATGTATCCATCATTTGGATGTTGGGGTCAAATATAATATTTCTGGATTTGCGGGATGGTGCAAAGCCAAATGGGAGTGTGCATGGTGAGGAAATTGTAAAGTGGCTTGAGGAGGATTTGGACTGGTTTAGTGATTGGTCAAGATCATGGCAGATTATAATGTAGAAAATGTGAGGTTATCCATTTTAGTAGGAGCAGCAGATGTGTGGAGGCTTTGATTAATGGTAAGAGGTTGCAGAGTGTAGATGTGCAAAGGGACCTAGGTTTCCTTGTCACTTAAGGCTAATGTGCAGGTGCAGCCAACTGTTAAGAAACTCAAAATGTTAGTCTTTATTGCAAGAAGATTTGAATGCAGGAATAGTGAAGTCTTGCATTAGATTTTTGGAGTTTGGTTACACAGCATCTTCAGAGCTGCTTGCAGTTTTGATCTCCTTCCCTCAGGAATGATATTAAAATGGAGGGAGTGCAACAGAGGATCACTAAACTTGTTTCTGGGATGGCAGATCTGCTCTTTGTAGAGAGCATAAACTGGGCCTGTATTCTGTAGAGTTTCAAAGACTGAGGGGTGATCGCATTGAAATTGATAAATTGCTCAGCAAGATATAAACAGTTTATGCAGATAAGCTACTTCACCTGGTTGAGGAATCCAGAAGTGGGATGCAACTTAAAAAGAAAGGAATGTTACTGAGGTGTGAGATGAGGATAAATTCTTTTTCTCAAATGGTTGTGCACCTTTGGAATTTTCTATCACAGAGAGCTGAGAGTTTGTTTAAGTTTGATTGATTTCTATCTCCCAATAGTACAGGGTTGTGGGGATAATGTGGGTAAGATTCATTCAGGTGTGATCATATTGATGGCTAGGGTAGACTCAATGGGCAGAATAGCCTTCTCCCGTTCTTATTTTTTGATGTTCTGTTTTACTGAAGCTGGTATCGCAGACTAATCTCTGTGTTTCACCAACTATTATAAAGTAAGCACTAGCCATCTTGCCAAGATGGTAGTCTTGATAATGAAAACTTTCAAATGGAAATAATCGAAAGTTGGTCTTGAAGGAAAATGGTGTGTCCAACTTTCCTTTGGCAATGTAGACTGTGGGATTATCTTGGAAGAAAAATTGATCATGCATTGTCTTGGAATCAAATGGTCTCTGTAGTTTGTGTGGGTGACAACCTCATGTTTAATCGTTGATAAAGACACAGATACTTGTTTGTGTCAATTCCCACAAGTCAGTTTCACAATTTATAGAATGTGGTCAACCTATTTTTGTCCCCTCCTTCATCATGGTGATACCTATTCTGAATCTTTGACCAAGGATGCAACATCAGCGTTCTACCTATCCTGACCCATAATGCTATCTACTGGATAATAAGATTCAGGAAAGTAGCCACTTCCCAAATCACGGGATGCCGTGTTGCAGCTTTACATTGCATGTAGCAGAGCTTTGCCTTGCTTTAATTGGTTTTTGATAACTTCCAACAGATTACGTTCCCTGTTTGCAAAGTCTGATATGTTTAGCTACTTGAGCTACCGTCAGGTCGTAAGATGTTGAATGTTGTGTTGGAGTTTGGACTCTGTCCCTGCTTCCTCGCTCCAGAATGCACTGCGAATACTTTTCTCTAATTGGGTGGCACAGTGGGCGGCACGGTGGCACAGTGGTTAGCACTGCTGCCTCACAGCGCCAGAGACCCGGGTTCAATTCCCGCCTCAGGTGACTGTCTGTGTGGAGTTTGCACATTCTCCCCGTGTCTGCGTGGGTTTCCTTCGGGTGCTCCGGTTTCCTCCCACAGTCCAAAAATGTGCAGGTCAGGTGAATTGGCCATGCTAAATTGCCCATAGTGTTAGGTAAGGGGTAAATATAGGGGAATGGGTCAGTGTGGACTTATTGGGCCGAAGGGCCTATTTCCACACTGTAAGTAATCTAATCTGAAGAGAAACCTTTAGCTGTGTAGCAACACCTGCATATATTTTGCAGAAATAGGTTGTAATCTGTAGATTGCTTGAGATAAACCTCTTGATAAAGGAGCATGACTCTCCATATGAAGAAGGGTGCAGCAAATTTGTTGTGAATTGGAAAGCCAAGCTGTTTCCCATGTTGCATCCGATAAAGGAGCATGCCCTCATCGTTCTTCAGACTTGCTTTCTCTTTAGTCCAAAACTAAACCTTTTGATAGATTTCTTTTCATGGTCAGAATTGTAGTATTTTCCATACTTGCACTGCTCTTCACTCAGAAGGATTTCTTTCCCTTGGATTTTCTTTGTGCACCAGCCTAGCAAAGATTAAAAGAAAACAAGATTGTTCAAAACTGAGTTTTAAAATCTCTGATACAATGTATGCATGATGATAAATGTGCAGTATTGCAAGATAATAATTTGTGGAGTATGGTAATACTGCTTTCAAGGCTTTGAAATATCAGACTTGAAGCATGGTGAGTCTGTGCAGCAGTAGGAAAAAAGACTGATTTCACTTGGATATGTTCAACACATTTCAACATCCTCATTACTAATGAACATTTTTAATCTGATCCCTGTCTTGCCTCACAGTGCATGATATTGTTATCTGGTGAAAGCATACTGCTTTCTAAATGTAATTAGTCATGATGTGTCGTTGGTAATCTATTTTATTCATCTTCACGTTAGAATAGAGACCTTCTGTGCCTTTCAACTGACCAGCTTACTTCAGACAAAGGTGAAGTAATGACTTCAAAGCTTTGAATCCTGTAAGGTTTAAAGTTGGAGGATAATTGCATGGGTAAACAAGGTACATTTGGTGTAGCTGAGGCATGAATAGTGACAGGTAAAGAGAGACTCGTCCTCAACCAGTTAATCATTTATGATGCTCCTTAACCTGATTGGTCAAAGGCACTGCAACAAGACTTTGTTTGTGGAGGTACTTTTATTCATTTACAAGAATTGCAAGTTGCGATTAACGTACACAGATGTAGAGAAACTGCACCGTAGCTAAACATTGTGTCTGCTAGTGACATTTGAGTCCAAACCCCATCCAATGCTGCAGATAGCCCTGCAACAACAGTTACTTTTAATTTAGCACCAGACTGAGAAAGCAACTTTGGGAAGCATGGGTTTAATGTAGAAATCAGATGATTTGTCTTTTCCGCTGATTTGACCAGTGAGAAATAATGGACAGTTCATCGTGTCAGTCAGAAAGGCCTGTGATACAGTTTCAATTTGAAAATGCCCACCTTGATGTCTCACTTGGAAGGTGTAAAATGCACCTGCAGAACTCTGGTTGTGATTTGACAGCAAAATAAATTAATCCATTGAGGACTGGAATAGCTTTGGCAGATAGAAATGAAAGCTGAGTGGTAGACCAGTTGTGGCAAATTCACAGGGTCTTGGTTACTTTGGATCTTTTTGGGTGCTGCTACCTTACTTAAAGGATTGTGATATGTAATTTACTTGCAATGGGAGGCATGGTGGTGGTGTTGGTAATGGGGTGAAGAAAGTATACAGAACAAAATTTCTGTACAATTTTAATCAACTGCAGTCATTCAGCATTCAGTCATTTAGCCGAAGGGAGAATGGTTACGTTATCATTGCCTATCATTGAAAGGTTGCTGGCATTTGCCTGAACATAAAGAATAGCTTGGAGGACATCATATTCACAATTTCTTTCTGAACAAAAAGGTCAGCCGAAAGACAATGGAAACAAAAACACCTTGAATCCCTTGTACAATCCCTACAGTGTGGAAGCCGGCCATTTGGACCATTAAGTCCACACCGAACCTCCAAAGAGCATCCCACCCAGATGCACACCTCCAACCCTATTCCTGTAACCCTGCATTTCACAAGCCCCTAACCATAGTATCCCTGGTCACTATAGGGTAATTTAACATGGCCAATCCACCTAAACTTGCACATCTTCGGACTGTGGGAGGAAACCCACACAGACATGGGGAGAATGTGCAAACTCCACACAGTCGTTCAAGGCCGGAATCGAACCCAGTTCTTGGTGCTGTAAGGCAGCAGTGCTAACCATTGAGCCACTGTGCTGCCTCTCACTTGTATTGAGAATGACAGAAATCACACAGTGCATTTGTCTTCTCTGTCCTCAAAAGTGGTTCATCAAATCCTTAAGGTTCCATGTGGGTCATGTGTACACACTTACAGTGTGAAGCATGGACAATGCCATATTGCTCAGGTGCTTAGTGGATGCACTACAGTTTATAGGAAGCATGCAGAGCAGACAGGTGATAATGTCAATCACCTGACAATTAACTTTTATCAGAGGGAAGCAGGAGAGCAAGCACAAAAGTTTTTGAAGGGTTTGCAGCTTCCCAACAGTGCACCGTACAATTGAGATCACAGATGTTGCTTCCTGAGTGCCCCATTGCCAACTTTACCATGTAACATATCACACAGAGATTCCACTCCATGGTGGTGCAGCTAGTACGTGACTACAGGTAATTCAGCAGACAGATGAAACCCTGGTCAGCAGGCTGCTTTCATTTTGAGATTGTGTACTGTATATCTGTGTTTATCTCAATTCCCATGGCAAATCTAAAGATGACTACCAAAAGATTGCTGACAAAAGTTATCTTATTGACATGAGTCGTGTCTTGGCGTCACGTCCCACAGGCTTGATTAGTGTGACCATGAAGATGGTCGTGCTGCCTGATAAGATGTGACAGAACTAACTATCAGTATGATGAAGCAATAGTTCTGCTGCCTAGACTACCTGAGTAAACCCTGCATTACTTGCCTAATTAAGTCTCTGGCTTTGCAGAGGTCTGCTGACTGACGCAGAAATTTGTCATCAAATGGGGATTGGAGGGTGCCACTGGTTATCAGCTGAGATCACTGAAGGAGCAAGAACAGGGAGAGAGGCAGCAACTTGAACAATTCCTTCCTGCTCAGACTAAACACAAAGACTTAATTTGAACACCGCGAATGTCAACACAATTCTCTACTCCCCAACAGTCCCCCACTCCTGGATGGCAGCGTTGTGAACAGTGTGGGTGGCAGGAATTCGCAAGGGCACTACCAAGTGCTGAAGATGGAGGTGGGGGGGATGAATGCTGTCATCCTGAGAAAGGGTAGCTGGTTCATGCTGCAAAGAGCCACTGCACTTGTCAAGCGGTGGCAGTCAATGGCAGAAGTCTGTTAGAGGGCAGAATAATGTGACAAGTCCTTCTGAACCCTCCCAGCCATAATTGTTGACTTTGCGGGTTGTCATTTTGAGCTCCGACTGAAGCTTAGAGACTTTTTCTTTCCAGAGGCTGCATTGGAAGTTGTCAGACATGAGACGCTGGATGCACAAGTGAGTCAATCATCACTTCCATGCTGGAAAGACTAGCTGCAGGCACCGTGCCCACTTCATGCAGTACAGATACTGAAGACATGATGGACTGAACCAAAATCCCGTTATGATGGGATGACCAAGTACATTCTAAAAGTAGAAGTGTTGTCCATAAAGCTATCTGATGGCATTCACTCTCATTCTTTGTGGGAATCTTTTAAAGTGCATGCATGATATTGCCTACTAGTTTTCCATGTTGATAATGCACTTTTTAAAAAGGTGACATGGTGGCTCAGTGGTGAGCATTGCTGCTTCACCCAGGTTTGATTCCAGCCTTAGGCAACTGTCTGTGTGCAGTTCGCATGTTCTCCCTGTATCTGCGTGGGTTTCCTCTGGGTGCTCCGGTTACCTCCCACAGTCCGAAGATGCGCAGGTTTGCGGGATTGACCACTCTAAATTGCCCTCAGGGATGTGTAGGCTATGGGGATTAGCCATGGTCAATGCAGGGTTATGGGAAATAGGATGGGGGAGTGGTTCTGTGTGGGATGCTGATTAGAAGTTCGGTACAGACTGAGTGGGATGAATGGCCTCTATCTGCACTGTAGGGATGTTATGATTCTTTGAAAATTGCTAACATAATATTCTAAACTATTTTAATAATTCAGTTCAGTTCCACTGACCTAATTATGAATTCCATCTTCAGTTGACCTCAAGCAATCTTGGAGATCTTGTTAACAATGAATTCATGCAAATGTTACCTCCATCCCAATGCTCTCAAAAGCCCATCACCCTTTTGATTACATTTTGATTTTACTTTTGCAGGCCCCAGTAAAAATTAAAGCGCTCCATGCTGGATTGACAAAAGATGAATTGAAAGACGATTTCAATAATACTGGTTGTCAATTGTTTACCTCCAGTTCATGATGCAAATATTAAAGATTTCAAAGTACACATGAGATACATTGGGTTTCAAACACTTCACTTCAGTTTATGCTGACTTCTAATATTGTATCATCCATCAGTGCTTTAAAAGATGTTTGCTAATTACCGATTTCACTTTGATCTAACTCATTAGCATGAATAAGCTATCATGCTCCCATTGTATTAAGTAAATGAACTTAAACACACTCTTGTATAATATCTACTGCTTGCATACATATATTGGTTAGATGTAGCAATCCATTCTGACACTGTCGCAATAGAAGGACAGAAAATGTTTCCATGGTTAGGAGTTCAGACGAAGTCAATAAATCACTTTCCCATCAGACATGGTGAGTAGACATTCATGTCTGATTTAATGTAGAGCCTCTTCTGTGATTCGACATGCAACCCTTGACATTGGTTTCTTTTAGGTATCTTAATGGTTCAGCATAATTAACTAGATCATGTGTAAATTGCCAACGGCAATGTTCTGAAGGACAAAATGTTTCATGTAGCTTAAAAATAACGTTCCCTTTGGTACCTTCTTTTATCTGGATGAAATGCAATTTATTTCTTTCAAAACCAAACTGTACTTGTTTTAAAGAAGGTGGAGTACTGTTTTTATACATAGAAATGTATTAGGTAAGGAATATTTGCAAAAATAGTTTTGCAGTGGTTAAACAGAGCTGGTGTGTGTCTGCAACACAAATGTTGCTGTGCTTAATTCAGAAGTTCAGCTTTTATTGCAAAAGCTGCACAGTACATCAAGGTGAACCTTGCATCAGCGAGATTCAGAATGTTTCTTCTCTAATCCCAGAATTTTGGCTGGATGTTGTGAATCCAAAGCTAGCCACGAGAATCTTGTGTTGAGCATCGATATTAGCTGGACAGCAAAATAGTGACGGCAGTGACGAGTAAGAGAATTCATCTCTCATGTTTCTATTGCCAGAATTCTAAAGCAACCAAATGAGATTTGTTTGAATTTGCCTGTGTCCTAAATGAAATACAAATGACCATCAAACATGAGAAGTGTGGCACAATAGTGCAAAACTACTAAGCATGTTTATCTTGTCTCTTGTAAACTCCTTCTTGAAACTCTTCTAGCTAGTCCTAGATAGAAATGAGGCTCCCTTTAGAGTTGAAAAAATATCATGACACTAAATGAAGGTTTGTAGAACATTTCTGATTCTGGAATATCCAAGTTTATCTGTTGCTGTGAGCGTTGTTCCAGATTCCAGTTTGGGAGAAACACTGCTACGAAACAGATTTTGGAACAGTTCCCATGGATTGGAGGGAAGCTGATATGACACAACGCTATTTTCAAAGGGAGATTGAGAGAACACAGAATTATTGATCATTTAGCCAGACCTCATGAGTAGAAAGAATGCCAAGAATCGTTTGTATAAAACCTTGAATAGCAGAGCACTTAGAAATCAGTGACAGGATTATGCAGAATCAGCATGGATTGATGAAAGGGAAATCATGACTGACAAAGTTTTAGAAATTTTCAAGGATGCAACTTGTCGAGTTGATAAGGGGGTACCTATGGACATACTTTACCTGGACTTTCAGAAGACTTGTAAAATTGAAATGTATGAAATTGAGGATAATGTACTGACATGGCTGGAGAACTGGCTGGCAAACAGGAAACAAAGACAAGGAATAAACTGATCAGTTTCTGAGTGGAGCTCAAGTAGTGGCGTCCACAGGAAGGAGCATCAAAGATGGCCACCAGGCAAATGTGCTTGTTTTCCCAATCGCTACCTTGGCACGCCCGAGCTTCTGCTCTTCCTCCCATCTCATTCCCCAGGTGCTTTCCCCAGCACAGCAAGCAAAATATATTAATAAGTTAGATGAGACAATTAGAGGTAATATCTTCAACTTTCAGATGACACCAAGTTGGTTGGGAGTGTGAACTGAAGGATGAACGCATGCAGAGGGACATCAGTGTGATGTGCACAAGTTGAGTGAGCGGTCAAAGGCATGGCAAATAAAGTGTCATGTGGATAAGCATGAGATTATCTACTTTGTAGCAAAAACAGGAAACAGATTATTATGAGTGGTGATAAGTTGGGAAAGGAGGGAGGTGCAGTAAAACCCAGGTGTTTTTATACACCAGTCGCTGAAAGTTCTGCAGGCAATTACAAAGGCAAACTTTATGTTGGCCTTCATAATGTAAATGGGGTCAGGTTGAATCCATTCTTCAGATATTTTCTAATCAGCCAGTTTAGTGCTGTTACTGCACAGCTCTGGAGCAGGTGGGAGCTGAACTTGGGCATCCTAGTCCAGGACTGTGGACATTACCTCTATCCTTTCAACCAACTTAGCTGGGAGTAGCTGCACACTTCACTGTGTCCAGTTAGCTATAATAATGTTGGATTTAATGAGAATGGCTCCCTACAACTTGTCATGCACTCAATTTCCCGATCTATCGCATCTGCTTTTTCCGGACTACAGCTTCCAGTGAAGTGTGTGGCCTCTGTTTTCAGAGAGAACCCTGTCTGATTGGAAGCACTGATACTCAGTGATTATTATTGTGAGAAACTCCTGGAAGAGCTATTATTTGCATGAAAAAGTTAACTTTATCCTTACAGGCATTGTGGATTAAAACTGTGGCTCTCAAAACTGGCTGGGCAGATCCTCCTCCATAAGAGACTCTCCTGAGTCTGTGCTGCACTGCTGGCCTCATGAAGTAAGCAAATCAAAGATGGCCACCAGGCGAATGTGCTTATTTTCCCAATCGCTACCTTGGCATGACCAAGCTTCTGCTCTTCCTCCCTCCTCATTCCTCAAGTGCTTTGTCCAGGCTTCCACCCAAACTCTTGGAAAGATTAGACAGGCTGGACAGTGAAAAGCAGACACATTGATCTCAATGGTATCTGCAATGAAATGCTGAGTTGCTTAAAAGCATTATAGGCACTTTACATGGAGCATTTCCATGTTCTAAGTATTATAATTTCATTGATGTATCTGTGATAGTTGATCCATTTCAAAATAGATCCGTCAACAAAAAGATGATTGAGAATCACTGGATTAACTGTATATTTTAACATTAATTTTTTCTGGGCAAGCTTAAGTTTAAAAGAAGCTGGAAGTTGATAGTTGTTCTTAAGACTATTGTACTCATTGTTAATTGAACACCACATGGTCCATTTAAGGAGTGAGCACATTGTGGCAATTACACGTCTCGTGTTGCTTTTGTTAATCTTTGACAGAATGTTGTAAAGAGAAGTGAAATAAAAAAAGAACAGCTAGTTATTATCAGAGCAATACAAAATGTTCATGACAAGTAAGTGATAAAAACTGGAGGAGTCAGTCATTTTTGGCGTGAACAATGTATGCAAATGATACCACAATGGGTTTCAGAAACAATGGTAAGTTGTCACTACATAAAGGTTCCCTATCGATTGTGATTTCAATCGTGCCATTATACTTAAATAAAAAGCAATAAGAAGCAATTATGAATCATTGTGAAAGGTTCACTGGACAACCTGGAAGTTTGCCGATTTGAAATGAGCTTGCAAGGTGCAGATCCAACAGCATAAAAGTTGCTGTATGCTCGGACGCTCAGTGAATTGATGCAGCATACTGACAAATTGAGTTTATTACCCTGAGGCCAAATTATTCCAATACAATAGTCAGATGAAAGTGTCCTTAGCTGATTGTAGGCCTACACCTCCCCTTTTAGTGTTTGCAAAGCAATTCTCTTACAAAAGCAGCTTTTGCCATTGTAATATAAAAAATGTTGTCATGGGACATAAAGACATAATTTTCTGATTTGAAAATGGTGCTTTTGCTGTGAATGTTTGGTCTTTGGGATTTTTGTAAAAAGCTAGCCCTGTCCCAGCTCCCACAGAAGTCTCCAGTAATATGAATCTTAAAGTTGGACACTTTGTCCAATTTGTGAGTTTAACGTCTGTTGTCCTAAGCTCTCCTGTTCATTAATTAGACGTAATTCAATGGTGTGTAAGTTATAAAGTCAGTAAAACTATCTCTAAATTGGTCAGTTCCTTGATCGTAAAATTTCTGAGAGGAGTTGTGTCCCTCTTACATTTCAAATGGCTGCAAACACATCGGTGATCATGAGGCACTGCAGCAGATATTAAAGTCTTAAAGCATTTTGTTATAAAATAATTTCTAAGCAGTAGTGGTGTGTAGTCACCAAGTTTGTTAGAGACCTCTGGTAATGGGAATATGGTCCAAATGCCAGCGACTGGGACTATTCCCATTTTGCCACTGGAAAAGAAGGTTCCATGAAACTGGACATGGAGCCAACATTTTGAATTGTTCTAATCATCCTGTTAAGAGATGTTATTGCACATCTCTGGAACAGGTGAGACTTGAACCCTGACCTTCTAGCTTCGAGGTAGGGACACTCTCACTGTGCCATAAGATCACTCTGAAGTTAACACTTGTGTGTGTTTCCTGATGAACAACGGCTGACTTCATTATTCTGAAGAATGAAGGTGCTTAGAAAATAAATCAAAAGTGTTAGCTCCCAAAATGTAAAGAACACTTGGCATTTTAATCCATCATCTCTGGCGTTTTCTTCACCTAGTTCTTGCTGAAATGTGCCCTAGGGTAGTATGACTTGCTGTATGTGACTTGTACATTGTAGCTTCTCATTTCCAATTTATGACCACGCTGTCTATCAAGAGCCAACAATATTACTTCAAGGAATTTATAACAAAGTATTCTGGATGTATATATGAATAGGAAAGGTTTAGAGGGATATGGGCCAAATGCTGGCAAATGGGATTAAGAGAGGTTAGGATGTTTGGTTGGCATGGATGAGTTGCACTGAAGGGTCTGTTTCTATGCTATATAGTTCTATGATTCTGTTATGCAGAATCGGGTAAAAATTGAGTTGCACTGTAGGGTTTCCACATTTACTTGAAACTGCCAAAGGCCAAAATGGAACACAAGCAAACATGTTAGCTTGAGGGGAAAAAAAATCTAGACAGAGCAAGGATGCTAGATTTCCTGCCAAATCTAATGGCAAGGGCTCAGTGCAACTTTTTCCAAGCGATGTTTGACAGCCAAATTCATAAATTTGGATTTTCAACACTGAGAACAATTGCCAAAATGCACATTTTGAGGGACAAAGTGGTGCTTCAGGAGCTCTGTAAAGCCTAATTCAAGCAGAAAAATGCGATCTCAAACCTGGATGTTCTTCAGACTTATCAAAGATAAAAAACAAAAGGTTTAATTGGAGGATGGATGAGAAACAATTGGGTTGATTGCAACTTGATTCAACTTCATCATGGGTTGTTTAGTCTGTCAGTTGCATAGGAAATGATGATAGAGGAAATTAGTTGGTCATGACAGATACATTGTTCAAACTATGGAGATATATGCAGTATATCAGTTTACAAGTTGACTGCTGCTGTTTATTCTGGCAGCAGTTAGTACTGCTCAAAATGAAAAGTATGAAGTGTGACTGTTGAGACCAGTATTTTGTTGTCCATGTGTAAAATTGTTCTTGAAAAAGTGATGTTTCTTGAAGTGTTGCATCCCATGGGATGAAGATGTGTGTGGAAGGGTTTTAAGATGTTAACCCAGTGGCATTTCTGTAGGTCTGCCAGGGCAGGGAGCAGCATGAAAGGTGACATGGATGTAATGGCTCCCCTCTTCCTGCTGCCTTTGTCTCATTAAATGATGGAGGTTGTGGGTTTGGGAGGAGCTGTCAAGAGACTAGATGAGTTGTTGGAGTCCAATTGGTAGGTAGAATGCAATGCAACTATGTTGCACCAGTGATGAAGAGGTTAACATATAATGTTTTATTACAAAACTGGTCCAGTGTCACCCACGAGCCCCTCAGTTCATGAGCACAAATTCTTCCATGAGCACACAGACCAGTTTGACTCCCTTCTAACCCTTGTGTCATCTTGAAGTGGACATGGGAGTCCATGTGGCAGAAAAACGTCCTATGCCCCATTGAGCTTGTGCTGGTCAAAAGCAACCACCCAAGTGTTCTGGTTCCATTTCCCGCCACTGCACCCATAACCTTGTATGCCTCAGTATTGTAAGGGTACATGTAAATGCATGGGTGACAGTGAGGCTTGAAACCACATCAGTGAAGTGGATTGCGCAGCGAAAGATGGCTCCTGAGGAGCAGTAATTTCATCGTTGGTTGGGGGGTCCGGTGTAGGGAGTGGCAGAAGGGCATCGCTGTTGCATCTTGGCAGGACACTCCATTGGTGAGTCTGGCGCAGGCGATGACATAGGTGAATGACACCTGAGCAACAGTGACTTTGACATTAGTTGGGTCTGGCATAGACGGCAGCCAGGCGATGGTGGTTCTGAGCCGGCTCGGAGTTCCAACATAGATGGACTTCTCTTCAAATTATATAGAGTCATAGAGATGTACAGCATGGAAACAGACCTTTCAATCCAACTCATCCATACCGACCAGATATCCCAACCTAATCTAGTCCCACCTGCCAGCACTCAGCCCCTATCCCTCCAAAGGCTTCCTATTCATATACCCATCGAGATGCCTTTTAAATATTGCAATTGCACCAGCCTCCACCACTTCCTCTGGTAGCTCATTCCACACACGTACCACACCCTGCATGAAAAGTTACTCTTTTATATCTTTCCCCTCTCACTACAAACCTATGCCCTCTAGTTCTGGACTCTTTCACCCCCCTACCCCAGGGAAAAGACCTTATCTATTTATCCTATCCATGCTCCTCATGATTCTATAAACCTCTATAAAGTCACCCCTCAGCCTCCAATGCTCCAAGGAAAACAACCCCAGTGTATTCAACCTCTCCCTATAGCTCAAATCCTCCAACCCTGGCAACATCCTTGTAAATCTTTTCTGAACCCTTTCAAGTTTCACAACATCCTTCCAATAGGAAGGAGACCAGACTTGCATGCAATATTCCAACAGTGGCCTAACCAATGTCCTATACAACCGCAACATGACCTCCTAACTCCTGTACTCAATACTCTGACCAATAAAGGAAAGCATACCAAACGCTGCCTTCACTATCCTATCTACCTGTGATTCTACTTTCAAGGAGCTATGAACCTGCACTCCAAGGTCTCTGTTCAGAAACACTCCCTAGGACCTTACCATTAAGTGTATAAATCACAACATCCTTCCAATAGGAAGGAGACCAGACTTGCATGCAATATTCCAACAGTGGCCTAACCAATGTCCTATACAACCGCAACATGACCTCCTAACTCCTGTACTCAATACTCTGACCAATAAAGGAAAGCATACCAAACGCTGCCTTCACTATCCTATCTACCTGCAACTCCACTTTCAAGGAGCAATGAACCTGCACTACAAGGTCTCTTTGTTCAACAACACTCCCTAGGACCTTACCATTCAGTGTATAAGTCCTGCTAAGGTTTGCTTTCCCAAAATGCAGCACCTTGCATTTATCTAAATTAAGCTCCATCTGCCACTCCTCAGCCCATTGGCTCATCTGATCAAGATTCCGTTAGAATCTGAGATCACCCTCTTCACTGAACACTACACCTCCAATTTTGGTGTCATCTGCAAACTTACTAACTGTACCTCTTCTGCTCACATACAAAATCATTTATAGAAATGACAAAAAAGTAGTGTACCCAGCACTGATCCTTGTGGCACTCCACTGGTCAAAGGCCTCCAGTCTGAGAAACAACTCTCTACCACCAACCTCTGTCTTCTACCTTTGAGACAATTATCTTTTCATTTTTCTCTTAAAATATCAAATTGGTACCATATTGTGGCGACAAATGAAAGCTTTTCACTATATTTTGTTGCATTGCTCATTGATTTTACTGTCATGTCTACTTTACATTCAGAAATTCATTCATTCATTCATTCTCATTCATTCATTCATTCTCATTCATTCATTCATTCTCATTCATTCATTCATTCTCATTCATACATAACTCACTCACTCATGTAAATATTTCTTTCATTTCATTAGTGTTTCTGTCTCTACCATTCATACGGTCAGTGATTTCCAGATTCTCAACATCCTCCGAGTGATTTGGTTTTCCCTCACATCTCCTGTAAACTTTCAGCCCTTTACCATAAATTCATGCCCTCTGCCCCAACCCCCACCTCCCCAAGTCATTGTTCCCTTCACCAAGGGGAAAAGTTCCCTCCTGTCTAAGCCCCTCATGATGTTATACATCTCAAGCTCGTCTTCCCTCAATGTCCTCTGCTCCAAGGAAAACACCCCCAGTCTATCTGATCTCTCTTCATAGCTAAACCTCTCCAGCCCAGACAACAGCCGGGCAAATCTTTTCTGCACCCTTTCCAATACAGTTATGTTCCTCCAAAAATGTCTTTCCCAAACTAACCTAGCTGTGGCCTAGACAACCTGTTGTACAGATTCGGTATAACTTCCCCTTAAATTCTATGCCTTGACTAATAATGCCAAGTATCCCACGTGTTGCCTGAACTCTTTTATCAATCTGTCTCACTACCTTACGTGACCAGAGGACATGTACACCAGGTCCCTCATATTCCCGGTGCTTCCCTTTTGTGTACCTTGCCTTGTTTTTTTGCCCAAGTACATCACCTCACTCTTATCCAGATTGAATTCCATTTCCCATTGATCAGCTGATCAGACCTGCTCATCTATATCCTCCTGTGATTTAAACCTAACTTCCTCACTGTTTACCATCTCACCAATTTTGACAGCATGAAAATATTTTTCAAAGAGGAGGACCAGGAAAAAGAAGAGAAAGCAATGTGGGTGTTCAAAACAGAAGAGGACAGGTGATTCAACAGGAATAGAATAAATGAATTGACCAAGTTTAAACAGCAGTTTAGTGTGCTTTGGGCAGGTTTTATTCTGAAGTTGGAACTCAAATTGCAATTTAAGGTTTGAAGTAAGGAATAGTTTTTGAGTCAAATAAATCTTCTCATCACAATGAACAAAATAACAGTCCTGTGTATATCTGGAAAAAAGAATCTATTCTACACCCAGACAAAATCTCTTGGCTTCAAAATCAGCAGTTAAATGCAATGTTTTTCTTTAACCGTCTTTGAAGGGAGTTCAGTGTTCAGTGAAGTATAACTGCAAAGAGGCTACAGCAGTAAGAAACCATATTTGTGTGTGGTTTGTGTTTGTGTACTGAGAGATGTCCCAAAATGCTTCATACTCAATAAATTATTTTCTCAAGTACTATAACTGCTTTTAGCTGCAGGCAAAGTCAGTGGACAACAGCACAGTTCCAAAACCAACAATTGAGAGGCAGCTGAAAGGGTAGCTTGTGGCTTTTGGCAAAATTACGGAAAGTGTTGAATATCGCCCAGCAACTGAATGGTGCTACTTGAAGCGCACTGCCAAATAAGAATTATGACGCTGGTAACCTCAAGATATATTGGCCTAGATTTTGTGTAGAAATAAAACTAATGCTATCACCCTTATTAATGAGTGAATCAGACAGCAACATCACATGTGCAATTTAACATTAAAATCATGGAGTTACTTTCTGAATTGCCCAGCACTTCTACAGGCTTTACTACACCAGTATCTTTTTGAGACACTGAGGATTCAAATACGCGAAGGCCATGAGGTTTTAGAATGTAACCATTAAATACCCACTAAATAAGTTTGACATATTAAGTGGTGCCCTTATGGATGTAAATTCATTTTCAATATGACTTGATCACCTTGCAAAAGCCTCTCCGGTCTGGAATTAACTTTATAAATGTGGTATCTGGTTCCTTAAGATTGTAATTATTGTTGGAGATTTTAAAACATTTTAAAAATAAGATAAATCATTTTGTTATTTGTTCTTATCTGTTAATTAACTCAATATTTTATTCTCTCTTGTGATTTCCGAACATGATTCAGGATTAAATTGACATTTTGAATTTGCATCTCCTACTTTAGTCTCCTCAGATAAAAGTAAACGTGTGCTTCTTTGAGTG
Organism: Chiloscyllium plagiosum; assembly: GCF_004010195.1. Classification (NCBI taxonomy): domain Eukaryota; kingdom Metazoa; phylum Chordata; class Chondrichthyes; order Orectolobiformes; family Hemiscylliidae; genus Chiloscyllium; species Chiloscyllium plagiosum. The sequence continues at coordinate 62,654,566 of NC_057719.1, forward strand.
TACGGGAGTGAGGGCATAATGGTATCTTCTATACAGTCAGTCGGAAGTCGATCAAGGACTCAATGTCTCTGAACATGACTGTGAAATATAGACCAATATTCTGAGGTACCTTCACTCAAAGACAATCTTGAGGGTGTGCAAATTGGATCACCTAGCTGTTTAAGATTTGTTAATGTCATTAGCTTTAATACTTTGTGCCACGTTTTGCAGTTTAAAACGTGCACAGCACTGGAACACTTTATGTAATTCAGCACTCTCACTTAACATGGGAATATTCTGGATTCTTCAGCGTTCTTTTGGGTGTTTCCTATATGACAGTGATGAGCTAGTACACACTGGATAAAATGGATTGTCACCCTTCATTCCATCTGTAATGTTTGGAGAATAGGTACTAGTTAAAGAAATAAAGAAACTGCAGTTCAATCAGGAGTCAATAAAATGATTTTCATGCGTTTGTGAATCTGTGTTTTAAGTTCACTCCTATAGAACTGATGATCCCAGAGATCGTTACCATTTAGATGTTGTTAATTAATAGGCTTGCTTCGATTCAAAATAATAAGTATTGAGTTATCCTGATAAATGAAGTTCTTTGTGAAATGATTCAAGCTGATAAGATATAATTAATACAAAAGTGAAAGCTTGCTCCGACAAGGTAACTTGTAATGTTCAAATAACTTGGACCCAGCATTTGTGAGGATGTTTCTTTGCTGTAAGCACCCTATGCCTCCAAACCTACTGACAGGCAAGTAAGTACGAATTCTGCATTGTGAATCTGTGTCAAGGAAAAGTGCTGTAATGTTGAATTAACATTATACCAAACAGCTTTATTCTTGTAAATAAGCCTGAATTAGTGACCACCCACACTGTCTGTTACTTCAGGATTCCCTGATAACTTGCAATTCTTTCGATGGGCGTTGTGTAATACACATGAATGGATGAGAGTATGATAATGCCGCAACTCTTAAATCCAAAGAGTCATACCAGACACAAAACGTTAACTGTTTCCCTCTTGAAAGATGCTGCCAGACCTTCTCCGGTCTGCTGTATTTTTTATTTAAATGTTGAAACTAGTGTCCCTCTTCCAGTGTTTTAGTTGGTTAAGGCCATGATTATGTGAATTTCACAGAACAGGGAAGTTGCAAGATTTTTCTGGGTTACTTTTAAGTTCAGTCAGGGCATTGACATCAGAGACTCTAGGGAAAGAACATTAACAGAATTTCCATATCCTGTTTCTACCTATTAACTAAGGTAATGGTATAATTGTAAAAGGGTGAATCAAGGTTTCTGTAACTTCTCTGTAGGTCTGGGAAAGGTAACTTCTGGAAGAGGTTTCTTTAGAGTAGTGGTCACCAGACCTGACTGTAGGCTGAAAACGCCATGGCTAAGTCCTCTGAATTGAGCTCCCTAGTGGAAAGGCTAAACAGTTTCTTTGGAGGAGTTGAAGGCAGTGAAACATTTCTTGTCTGTCTACACAAATATGTCAAGATCCCAATTGCAGATATGACCCTGGCAGCAATTCAGCAAATTGTAAGGTGTCTGGGAATAAATTCATTCATAATGTACTTGCACTGCTGAGGTTATTCGATCTGACCAGCTCAGCAGAACTGCAGGATGAATTGGTTTATTTTGTATGTGTTAGAAATGTTGGAAACTGTTCGACTTTCTCATTGTTTGACCCCAAAGGAATGAAATTGACAAGTATGTAAGCGGGTGTACAGAATAAGAAAACAAAAGGCATTTTGAGTGCAGGAAAAAGAATATTTGGTTATGGGAGGGTAGTCAAGAGTTTCATCATTATACCATTGCCATTCGTTATGTTCATTCTTCCAGCCTCTCCTCCATGAGAGTCTGAACTTGGTCACCTCACCAATGGGGATGGATGACTATGGTCTGTGGATGTTGGACATTCTTAATTGTCCCTTTATCGGAAGGGAATGCAGAGGAAGAAGGCCTTTGGTTATGTAACAGATATGAACTTAGATTTTTGGATTCTCATTCACATTTTGAGATTGTCACAGAAAGGCATGTTATCCGAGTCCATCAAGAATAAAGTTTTGACTTTTTTAATTGAAGGCATTCTCTGCATACATGGAAAGCTTTTGCTGTAACAATAGTCCATCATTGGAAAATATGCCGATCCAATACCTTAACAGTCAGGAGAGCAAATTTCCATTTGACAGCAGTGTCTCGGATATCAGTTTGAAATTTTGTGTCGCCCAGAAGTGGTGTATCAAATGAGAAGAGACATGTAGTCCTGCATCTGTGTGATTGTAGTTATTTTCAGTATGTCAAGGAAATTATTTATTCCTTCCATACGATGGAAGAGAATGGAAGCAGGGACTTTCCTGACTGAAATGTAACATTTGTATTTCCTTAGGTGAGGTGAGAAACTGCCTGTGCTGTTCCTAGTAAAGTGGAGAGGTTGATAATGTGACAAACCATTGCCTGAAAGAAGGCTTGGGACTGAAGTCCATGAATTCATTGTTGGTCTCATGTGAGCCTGAGGTCAATTTACCATTTGCACGTTGAATTGCAGCCTTTTTTCCCTTCTGGGCTGGTGTGACAGGTGAATTGAAGAGTAAAGGTATATGGTCAAGGACACTTAGAGGCCCCAACTGAGTTATGCAGGTCTGTTTAATCCTAGAGAAGCTGTTTGGATTGGAGTTGCAAGTTGATCCTGTCTACATTGGATGAATGTATGTTTCACCTTGGTCAAGTTTAAGGTGTGTAGCTCTTGACTGGTTCTTTCTGAGACCCCTGTGCAGCTAATATCTGCCCAATCTTCCATAATCAATGTACTTTACATCTGATGTCTCCTGGGCAGCAGAACTTTGAATTACCACAGATGTACACAGCAGTGGACATAGGAGGTTGGCTAGAAGTAAGTTGGAATGGTCAAGTCTGACGGTATAAGGTAAAAACAATGACTGCAGATGCTGGAAACCAGATTCTGGATCAGTGGTGCTGGAAGAGCACAGCAGTTCAGGCAGCATCCGACGAGCAGCTCCTGTGCTCTTCCAGCACCAAGTCTGACGGTAACTAAGGCAATGCATGTGAGTTTCAAATGAGCTGAGAGGCAATAGAGTTGGGTAATGCTATGCAGGGAGAATAACGTTAACGCAGTGATTTTTTTTTATTCCATGCAGCCATAATTAGATCAGGTTGGATCTTTGCTTGCTGAGCTGTTAGATTTGTTCTTGGATGTTTTGTCACCATGCTAGGTAACATGAGCCTCCAATAAAGTGTTGGTTTTCTGTCTCGCCTGCTAATTATCTGTATCGTGTTGTTGTGGTGGGTGATATCATTTTCAATTTTGTTTCTGAGAGGTTGGTAAATGGGTCCAAATCATTGTGATTGTTAATGAAGTTCCAATTGAATGCCAGGCCTCTAGGAATTCCCACTTGTGTCTTTGTCCCTTTTGCTGTATAGTGAATATGTGGTCATAAGCTCAATTCAGGGCCAAAGATGCCCGCAAGATTGCAAACCATCTGATTCAGTTTCTAGCAGCTGCCAGCAAAAAGGATAAGGTCATTGACTAGTGTACAGGGTTCATAGAGGGGACCAAAGGCAATGGCTTCAGTCATCCTGATACTGAGGTGGAGAAAATTACTGCAGTCCTGGGTGTCCGGCAAGGAGTGTGACAAGTTGGAAGCAGAGTAGTGGTTGAGAGGTAATGGCAAAATATAACTTTTTTATTAGCATACATACACAAAGTGATTGGTCTTTTGAAGTATGTTGCTGTCGGCCAGTAAATCGATGACACATAAAGGGGGGCAAGGATGAATCCTTGGGGGATCATCAGAGATAATGGCACAGAAACATGGAGAGGAGCTATTGCAAATGGTAATCTTGCTGCAGATAAGAACAAAGCATAGCCCAGTCAACTGGACAATGATGGAGAGGTCCTGGAAGAGGATGCTGGGAAACAAAGACTTGGGAAAGGGAATGGAATTGGAGTTGCTGAGGTGTGGAGAGGGCTGAGGTGTGGAGAGGGCTGCAATGTCTGCAAAAGCTTTTCTTAAGGTGATGGATGATGATGGCAGATTGAAAGGAGAGAGGAAGCCATTAACGATATCCACTAGTCTGAGAACTAAAAAGAGAAATTGGCTGGCAAGTATTTTAATAGGAACAGGAGTGAGAGATCAGGATACAAGTCTGTGGGCAAACTTGGTTTACAAATTGTCAGCAAATTTGATGGTCCATAGTCAGCAGTCGCTGAATGTTCTATGTGATCCTGAACTTAATACTTGAAAAGAAAACATCAACATACACTGTCCATTACTTAGTTTTAGCTTTACTGCCCTTAAACTTTGGAAGATAATCTATATGTGTTGGAAAAGATCACATCAAAAGAGTCAGGCTGTTAAGTGCTTTTGAGCAATGTTGTAGATGGGCTGTAGTTTGGATATGATTTCTCTTTCACTGTTTGCTGTCGAGCTGTTAGCTTCACAAAAGAGAATTACATTCCTCTCAAAGGAGGATTTATTGGATTTTTGAATGGATAGAGAGAATGAGGAGATAGGAGAAGCCTTTCTTCAACACAATACAACTGAAATGCTCGCACAGCCTTAAACGTAAGAAATCATTCCACTAAATCCTTGAAGGAAAACACCCACAGAACTTGAAGCCATTTGTTATTCTGGTCAACCTGTGCCTTTCTATCTAGAGTTTAGTTGTCATGAAAATAAGACCTACTTAGGTGACTAGATTTTTGGTTTCCTGAACTGACAACTCTTTGTGGTTGGAGGAATGCATGCTCACTCTAGTCTCATTACTCCATTGACATCAACGTAAAATAAAAGTAATTTCTCCCTTTGCCGAAAGTACAAATCAAATACCTGATCAATGTTAGGTTTTAATCAGAAAGGTTTATCAACCAAAATACTTATGAACAACTGTTATAGTTTGTTATCCAATCAAACTTATTCAATAGGATACAATAACGAATTAATGTACATTGTCAGTAATACAAAGTGTAACTGCGCGTCGCACTAAAAATGCCCAAAGTACTCTTTAGGAAAGGAGGAAAGAAAAAGGACAAAAACAGAAAGTGTTCAATCAGAGCTCTGACCAAGGGTCACTGGACTTGAAATGTTAATTCTGTTTTTCCCTCCATTAATGCTGACATGCCTGCTGAGTTTCTCCAAAACTTTGTTTCTGAAATCATCATGGAATCCCTACAGTGTGGAAGCAGGCCATTTGGCCCATTATGTCCACACCAATCCTCGGAAGGGCATCCCACCCATACCTAACCCCCCTGTCCTATCCCTGTAACCCTGTCTTTTCTGTAATCCACCTAGCTAGCACATCCCTGGACACTTTGGGACAACTTCGCATGGCCAATTGTTCCAACGGACCTAGGTAAAACAGGCATCTCTCCATGCCAATTACTGTTCAAAACATCCCAGATAGAGTTTGTAGCAGGAAATGCAGTTATTGCCATTCATGTGATTTCAAGGAGTTCTTGTTTAAAAAAAACTCCAGCATCCTCATTGAATTTCAATGACCTCTTTAAACGAAACAATTTCAGATACATGCCCAAATTTGAAATAAATTCCTGTTTACACGATTCTTCAAAACATAAGCCATTGAAGCAATATCATAATAACATGTTTTAGATTTAGATTAGATTCCCGACAGTGTGGAAACAGGCCCTTCGGCCCAACCAGTCCACACTGACCCTCCGAAGAGTAACCCACCCAGACCCATTTCCCTCTGACTAATGCACCTAACCCTATGGGCAATTTAGCATGGCCAATTCACCTGACCTGCACATCTTTGGACTGTGGGAGGAAACCGGAGCACCCAGAGGAAACCCACGCAGACACAGGAACAATGTGCAAACTCTACACATGCAGTCGCCCCAGGCTGGAATCGAACTTGGGATCCTGGTGCTGTGCTAACCACTGAGCCAATTTCAACCTTCAGTATCAAATTTTGCATAATAATATTCATGGGCCTGGGGGTCATTTGCGATGTTGAAAGTACTGTATAAATTCATTTAGTAATTGTTGGATGTCTTCATTGAGCTCTGTACAATTAGAGAGAAGTGAACATTGTGCCCACATTTGATCCAGAAGCACTAGGAAATTGACAAATTGCTTAAAATATTTGTGTAACCTGTGCTGTCATTGCAAATATTTGAAATGAGTTTTAAGAGTTCGTGTCAATTGTAAATGTTGGAGTTTTCTTGCATGGTCTGTAATGTTGGCCTAGTCAACAATGCATACAATCTATGAAGGAAGAATTTTAAAAAATACTGAAGAGCTGGTGTTTTCCCTAAAAGTGGCCAAGTCATGAACTGGGGTGTTATTGGCTGGTCAGCTGCCCAGTTGAACTTGTGGAAAAACTGTGCCATTGGACTGCCATGTGGTTTGGGAAAGGATTGATGAAAATGCACCTTGCTGACGATAATCTCACCCATGGAATCCTGATGAAAGCTTGCAAGTGTTTGTGCTTCTCTATGCCATAGCACCTCTGTATTGACTATTTAAAGTGAAACTTGCCTTTTTAGTTGAAATATCATTCACTTATTAATTTGTGTTTACTTTACATAAGTTTGATTAGAGTTACAAGGAGTGAAATCCTGTTGATAATTCCTTCATCTGGGAGTCATTTGGTAAATTTGTTTGTTTTGGTTTATGGCTTCCTCATGTGGATTTGAACAGTGTTAATAATGTGAACTTTGTTCTGTGATAGGGAATGTGAACGTCTTCATGTTGTGCTGATGGGGTGTTGTTTCCTGCTATGTGACATGTTTGAGAAGGAAAGATATTGCTACTGTACCAGGGCGTTTTAGGTCACTCCCAGCATTTTGAAATTTATTGGCTGTTTAGAGTTGAATGAACATGTTGTGCCACGTACTTGATACTGCATTAGTGAACCATACTTGCTTCAGGAGGAACACATACAGTTGAACTCCTACAGGACAACTGGTATTCTCTGCAGGTGAGAGTTAGTATTCCATGGAGGTTCCTGGTAGTTTATTGCTGATGGCGAGCAATGCGCAGGCTTGGCTAGTATTCGGTGACAGTTCCCAGAAATATGTTCACACTAGCAGTGAACCCATCTTAGAGAGGTTTTGAAAACCACAAATCGATTGTGCTCCACATGATGCTTCTTTAGCACAAGCACAGACCTGGAGATAACGGGTGATGCACTGAATTAAGCATTCATTAGAAATAATGGAACGTGCCAATCAAAAGAGAAGGAATTATTTGAAACAGAAGTTTTATCTATAGATCACACAACACAAATCATAGAGTACATTTCATCCCAAGTTCAGGATGCAAGTTACGAGTAAGTAGACTGTTCTTGGTTTTCTGCAAAATCTTGGCTTTTATATAAGTTGAATGCTCTTTTATTTAATTCCTTAAAATTTTTTCATGGATTTCAATAATACATATGCAGTTCAATTTTGTTTTCTACAAATACCTTTTGTTTTAACGTCACACTGTTTTGCAGCTTAAGTTGTTTAAATCCAGAAATCTGTAATGTCTGTCCTGGTGAATCAGGATATTCTGTTGTGTTGTTTTGTCATCCCAGGCATTTGCATATATAATAAGGTAAGCTTTAACTAACATTGGAACTTCTTTCATCTTTATTGCAAGAGAATTAATGTTTTGGAATCAGGCGCATTGAACGTAACCAGTGCCATTTTTTGTCAGCACAGGAAGTTAATATATAGTGCGCAACTAAGCCTTTACAAATTGCCTTTGTCACTTATTATTGAATTCTGTAGACGAGATAAAACACTGCAAAATAGAGGACATTCAACCTTCCACAGTGTACCCTAAAAAATAATGCTTTGTTGGAATACTCTATTAATATTTAAAAGTATCACCATTATACTCTTATTTGTGGTGTGCACACACTATTTAAGTCTAGATTTGTATTGAAGTGCTTTTGTAATTTTCGCTTGTATTGTTTTTGTAAATATGATGTTATTCTTTACTGTCTCAACATCAAGTTGTCATTGTTCTTCCATATTTAATATTCAATCTATTTCCCATTTTGGCAATCTTTGTTACAATAATGATAATTTCAAACATGTTAACACTTGTCTACTTCATGGGTTTGGAACCAGTCAGCGGTATAATGATGAAGGTAAAAACAAGGACTGCAGATGCTGGAGATCAGAGTTTAGATTAGAGTGGTGCTGGAAAAGCACAGCAGTTCAGGCAGCATCCGAGGAGCAGGGAAATAGGCGTTTTGGGTAAAAGCCCTTCATCAGGTGAAGCCTAAGCCGTTCTTGACATTGTATCGGGCAGCTCCCAATAAACTCATGTAAGTTTCAACCTTGCAAATCACATGAAAGCCAAGCAAGTCTTTCACAATTTCTTTTCTATCGTGAAATGCCTAAGTACTACCTTATTTAAAATCCTGAATAATTCTGATCTTTCAACATGTTTGTTTCTCCTTTGAAGTGACACACATTACATCTTGCAGTCACTGCTGTCAGTAAGCTTGTCATATTAATAAAGTCATGTTTCCCTTGGTTAGAGGAAGGGCAAGAGCGAAGCCCTCTGGGCACTCTATACATACAAGACTTGCTGGATGTCACTGTGGATTCAGGGTGAAAGCAGCACTTCGTGAGTCTGTAGATGATCATATATGAGGCCATAGCTTTCTCAGATCGATTAACAGCGTTGATCATGGTTTTAGAGCCGTCTTCAAGTCTAATTCACTCTTCTGAATATATGTTGCAACTTAATTTCTAAGAATTCATTCCATCTGTGAAAGCCTTTGAATAACTGTTGGTGCTCAGAGTTATGATGCAGTGCATCTATCTCATTGCAGCAGCCTTCAAAATCTCAGCCTCTCTATTGCCTTCCTAGCTCCAGTCGGTCTGTGGATGAATATTATTTGCTGTGTTTATCTGCAATGACTTTTAATATATTGTGTGGATTAGCCAGATGAAGTGAAGAGATTTGCTGTTTTGAAGGGCAGGCATAGAGATCTGACACTCCCCATATAACACTATCTCGACTTTCAGTATAATTGCTTTCATGTGTAGTCCATTATTTGGAAGTCATATAATTAATCCAATTATGTACTCTTTTTTTCTCTTTCTGCAGTGTCGAAATGAGAGGTTTTTAATAAGTGAATTGACTAGTTGTCACATCAAGGGAAAGGTTCATCTGGAGGAAGAAAAGCAGCGTCCAAGAAATTTCAGGAGCTGTGAGAATTCCTGGCACAATGTGTTGAGGGAAAGAAAGGCATATACTCATTCAGCTCTGCACAGATCCTGAAAGCATGGCTGTTTTTGACCTGTGAGTGACTACTGAGCACCGGACCAGCTGAAGATGCGGCCATGGACTGGCTCCTGGCGATGGATTATGTTGATCCTTCTTGCCTGGGGGACTTTGCTGTTCTACATTGGCGGGCATCTCGTGAGAGACAGCGATCAACCGGATCGCTCCAGCAGAGAACTGTCCAAGATACTTGCAAAGCTTGAGCGTTTGAAACAACAAAATGAAGATTTGCGGCGGATGGCTGAGTCACTGAGGTAGGTAAGGGAGGGTCAGAATGCATCTGGGGCTCCACGTGGTGACATTGTGACATCATTGGTGCCACTGAGCAATGACGTGCCCGTGAGTGGGTCAAGAGAGATTGCAGTTTGGCTAACTGTTACATTATTGATCTAGTTATAATGATGATTATTGTTGATGTCAGGCCTGTCATTGAAATATTTGTTTGACATCAGGGAACAATGCACGCCATTAAAATGGAGACTCAGGAAAACATTACTGCCAGGTTTTGCCTTTTGGAGATGCTGTCAGTCTTGGGTATAACTTTGTGATTTTGTGGTCTAATTATAGTCTACTAGAGACTGAATATCTTTATGTAATGTATTATTTTGGGGCAGAGTGAAAAACCAAGGATCTGTAGACCCTGTTTAAAAAAGAAACGAAAGAACTGTGGATCCAGGAAATCAGAACAAAAGCAGAAATCGCTGGAAAAACTCAGCAGGTCTGGCAGCAGTTTTGGAGAGAAAGTGGAGTTAACATTTTGGGTGCATTGAAGAAGGAGGGTCACTGGACCGGAAACATTAAGTCTGCTTTGCCTGAACAGATGCTGCAGATCTGTTAGTTGAGCCCAGCTCATGGCAAAGTTACTGGAATCTACAATCAGGGACAGCGAGACCAAGTACTAGACATACATGAGGCCAGTCAGAGAATCAGCATCATAAACAACAGGTTGTGTCCGAGTAAAGTAATTGATATTGGTGAGGGAAAAGATGCAGCTAGGAATCTTACTATTTGGATTTTCTGAAGGTATCTGATAAGCTGGTGAGGGAATTGGAAGTAGGAAGCAGTTTGGAAAACAGCGATACTGTCCTTGGATATAACAACTCCAGTTTGGCTGGGGGCTTCAGTTCTTCATGTTTGTCAATAACTTGGATGTGAAATAAAGCATTATATGTTAAAGTTGGAAGCTGGCACGGTGACGTACAGTAAGTTGTAACTTGACACAGGAAGGAAGCAAGGTGCAGAGGCACATGGACAAAACTGTGGCATATGGAGTGCAGTGTGGGAAAGTTTAAGTTTGTCCAAATTGGATTTATGGAAGACAAATATGAATATAATCTAACTTGCGATCAGTTAAAAATTACAGACATATAAAAGGGCTATGTACTTAGGTATACAAATCACTCAAAGCTACATAATGTACATGCAAAGTCTAATGTAATGTTGGCCTACGTTCAAGTGGTTTGGAATACAAAGAGTGGAAATTAATGCTTCTGTTGCTTGTTCAAGCCTTATTAGGAGTAACTTACTTCACTTTGAGCAATTCGTCTGAAATAAAGTGTTGGCTTTGGAGTAGGTATAGCACCAGCTCATCAAAGTGAAAGGGTTACATTATAAGAACATGTTCCATGCCCCATTGAGTTGACTAAGTTGAGGAGTGATCTGACCAAAGTGCTTAAAATTATGAATCATCTTAGAAAGTTAAGTATGAAGAAACTCTTTCCTCTGTTGTATGAATCCAGGATATGATGCAATAATAAAATTGGACCTAAGCCAATCAGCAGTGAAATCAGGAAGCAGTTTTTCAAACGAGGGATGGTGAAGGTTGTCATCATAAAGAGCCATAGTGTCAAAAAGAAGAGAAACAGTCCCCTTGGCCCACCATGTCTGTGCCGACCAACCAACACCAAACTATACTGATCCTGTTTAATTGCACACAGTCTGTAGCCTATTACTGTTATGAACCAGACCAGTCCAGATCATGCTCTGGGTGAGAAAAAGTATTCTCAGATTTCCTCTAAACCACTGCGTCCTCATCTTACACTTGTACCCTCTCCTATTAAATATGTCCGTCTCATGATCTGAAAAGACTCTCACAATCTACTCTCTCTATGCCTCTCATAATTTTGTATATCTCAATCAGATCTCCCCTCAGCCTCCTCTGCTCTGAAGAAAACAAAGCTAGTCTATTCAGTCTCTCTCAATCCCAGGCATCATCCTGGTGAATCTCCTCAGCCCCCCTCCAATTCAATCATGTCCTTCCAATAGTGTGGCACTCAGAACTGCACACAATATTCCATCTGCAGTCCAGCCAATGCCCTATAAATTTGCTACAAGATTTCCTTGTACCTGTACTCGACATCCCGGCTAATGAAGACAAGTATCCTGAAAGCCGCCTTCATCACCCAATCTACCTGTGCTGACGCCCCTTCAGGGATCTATAGACTTGTATGCCAAGATCCTTTTGATTCTCAGTACTCCCTAAGGACCTATCATTCATTCTTCCTTTATTAGATATGTCAAAATGCATCACCTCGTACTTATCAGGATTAAAATCCACCTGCCATTGCTCTGTCCAATTTACTAGTTGATCAACATCAGGTTGTCATCTGAGACCTTTCTGCTCTCTGTCAACAATACCACCAATTTTCATGTCATCTGCCAACTTACTAATTATACCTTTGATGTTGACGTCATAGTTGTTAATGTATGTAGCAAACAGCAAGGGTACCAATACAAAACCCTGTGGTCACATGCTCCCAATGAAAGAAACAACACTCCACCATCAATCTTTTCCTCCTATTTGAAAGCCAGTTTTTGGATATACTTTGCCAATATGGTTTGGATGTAATGGACTCTGAGCTTTTGAACCAGCCTTTCATATGTGATCTTGTCAAAGGCCTTAGTAATGTCCATGTAACACATCAACTACAATGCCCTCATCAATATGTTTCCAAAAACTCTGAGAATTAGTCAGACAGGGTCTTCATCCAGCAAATCCATGTTGACTATCCATGATCAATCCTGGCTTTTCCAAGTGTTGGGTAATCTTGTCCCTTGGAATTTTTTCCATCATTTCCTTTCCACTGACGTCAGACTAACTGGTCTGAAATCACCTGGCCTACCCCTACTGCCCTCCTTGAACAAAGGAACTACATTTGTTTTCTTCCAGTTTTCTGTGGCCAGTGAAGTATTAAAGATTAAATATTTGCAAGAGCCCCAGCAACCTCCTCCCTTGCCTCCCATAGCAGCCTGGCACACAACTCGTCAAGCCTTGGGGATTTATGCATCTTTATGCCTGCTAAAAATATTTAATAACTCCTCCTTATTAATCTTAGTATGTCTGCAGCTCTATTACCTGTACTGACGTGGATTTGTTTGCTATGTCACTGAAGGCTGAGATTGTTACGTAAGTTACTTGAGGGTATCAAGGTCTATTGGAGAAAAGATGGGATCATGCAGTTGAGGTAAGAGAGACATATAATCTAATAGGTGCTGGAAAAAGTTCAGTGAGCTGAATGCCTTACTCTTATTGAAAGATCACATTAAAAGCTTGAAGAATATAGTGAAATAAGAACAAAAGTGTTGCCCAGCAACATCTATGGAGGGATGGACAGACCAAACAAAAAACCTCCTTTGCTCCCACAGGTCTGATGGCTTCTGACACAAATATTGACACCCCAAGTCTGCTTAACTACCTGAAGCCAGTCATCGAGTTGTTGCCAGAGAGGAGGCCTTCGTCATTGATAACTCATCACCATTTCGCAGACCAGTCAGTCACTTGTTGGCAGCCAAGCCTCCAATTCCTTGGCTCTAGGTGGTCTATAACTTGGCTTTTCCCACTGCTTAAAGCAACAATGGTGTAACTTCATATGAGTTTCTGGTCATTTACTTTTAATATAGTGCAGTAATATTCCAACTATCCTTGGCTTTAAAATCATTCCAATTCCCATTTCAATTCAGAATAAAAAATACAGGAAAATAAAAAGAGATGGCCTTGAAAGAATGGTGATAGGAGGGTGGGGGGTGGGGTTGGTGGGGAGGTGAAGAGAGATGTGTTTGACTGTGGCATCTTGTTGGAGGTGAAAGAAATAGCAGAGGATGACACTTTGAATGGAGAAGCTGCTGGAGTAGAAAGTGAGGATCAAGGAGGGAGGGGAAAGAGTAGAGGCAGAAGAGAGGAACATGGGCCAGGCGTGACTGAGGGCTCTGTTAACCATGGTGGGGGCTCGTTTGAGGGAAAAGAAAAACATGTTCGAGGTCCTCCTGAGCAAGGTGGCATTGGCTGAAATAATGTGATGGAGAAACTGGAAGAATGGAATGGAGTCATTATCGGAAGCAAGCTGTAAGTAAGTGGATTCAAGGTAATTGTGAGAGTTGGAGGGTATGTAGTGGATATTGGATATCTCATTCCCAGAAATGGAAGCAAAGATGTCCAGGAAGTGTAGGAGAAAGTCTGAGGTGGACCTGGTGAAAGTGAGAAAAGGATGGAAATTTGAAGCGAATTTAATTCATTTTTCACATTTCCAAATGAAGAGCAGGGAGGTGCATTGATACAGTCATTGATGTACCAGAGAAAGAGTCAGGACAAAGAACATTCCACATACCTACCATAATTGGCACTCCAAAATAAACTAAAAACTGAGGATGCAGGAGATCCGAAACAAAAACAGAGATTGCTGGCGAAACTCAGCAAGTTTGGCAGTGTCTGTGGGGAAGAAATAGAATTAATGTTTCGAGTCCAGGGATCCTTCTGAAAGGTTACTGGACTTGAAATGTTAACTCTGCCAGACCTGCTGAGTTTCTCCAGCAATTTCTGTTTTTATAGCTGCGTCTCATGTGGGTACCCATAGCCACACCTTTGACTTGGAGACCGTAAGATACTTTCAGAGAGAAATTATTCAAGGTGAGGAAAAAAAGTAAGCAAGATCAAGGAGGATGTGATGAAGGATGTGGACTGTTCAGGTAAGAAGCAGAGAGCTTTCTGTCCTGATGGGGAAGATGGAGAGAGGAGTTGCACTTCCATAGTGAAGATCTGCTGGGGCTAGGAAAGTTGCAACTGTGAAATTGACATGAAATGACACAAGAATCAAAAATGTAAGTGGAGATTGTAGATAAGGAGAAATGAGTTCAGTTGGGCAGGAGCAGCCTTAACCAATGGGTCTGCCAGAGCAATTCTATTTGTGGGTTTTGGAAGAAGGTGGTGGCTGGGACTGTGTGTGGGTGGGGAACTAAAAAGTGGGACACTGTTTAGGGATGATGTCAATAATCTTCTTGGAACAATGACTTGAACTTCAGTGCTGGGACCATGTTCTAGGGCAAGATAAGAAGAAGTGTCTAAGGTTTTGTGTTCAACCTGTGGTAGAGATCAATATACCAGACATCAATAGGCACCATCCTTATCAGGAAGATTGATAAAGTTAGGGGAAAGTCAGAGATGGAATCAGGTCTGCTAGGGTGGAGGCCCGAGCACATTAAAGAACGAAAGGTTTCATGATGCCGTAGCCAAAAAGATGAATATGAATATCGTGAAGAAACAGAGGTTGTGTCTGAATGAGACATGAGTTATTGCGGTAAAATCCATCTGAATGCAATATGAAGCGATAAATAGAGAAACAAGATAGTAAAACCCAAAAGAGGAGTAGATTTCCATGGGTTGAGGTCAAAGGGAAAGGTGGATGAGAAGTAAAGGCTGGGATGTAGTTCTCAGGGATTGAACCCCTGTACTGTCTCCATGCCTTCGATCACACCTTTCAGATGCCCCTTCCAGCCAACAAACCAATCATATTTTTATTGTCTCCAGGAAGGACGTTTGTTGGCATGTTCATCAAGTTAATGCCAACTCTGGCAGATTGATATTCATCAACTGCCTTCCCTAACTCCTACCATAACTCCTCTCAGACCAGTACATTCTGCCCATCAACCCACTCTCTCACTAGATGCTACCTGACCTACTGAGTTCCTCTAACATGCTGTATTTGTATTTCAGGTATCTGCTGTGTTTTGCTTTGGTTCTAGAAGACAATGACACGGATTGTGAATTGTTCCTTCCTAATGGAAGCATTGACTGTGTGTTAGTGCATAAAATGACGTGCAGTTTTCATCTGGCTGTGAATGATTCAATGCCACCTCTAAGTTACAAAGAGAAAGCTGCCATTATTCAGAAGCTAAGGCAAGCAGCAGCCAGTCTCCAAACTGGCAAATTGCACTGAATTCTTTATCATATTTCCGATACATTACCCCCATTTTCTTTGAAAAATTACACCAAATGGGGGAAAAAAAAATCTTTGCTAACTAGCCAAAGCTTGACAGTTGATTTGAGGAGAAAGTGGTTGGTTTTCTCTGATAGCCTGAAACACATGAAGATGTGTGGTGCCAAGATTGCAAAATATTAACGGAGAGAAGCCAAAGCCAAATGGGTGGAGTGGAAGATTCTTGCTCCCCAATTCAGTGGGGCTGACTGTTATTTCCCTTCATCAATTTTGTAATTTATGCATTAAATGCCTTCCCATTAGTTCTAAGGGCTGGGGCTTGAAGTACGGTTGCAGTTAATATGGCTACTTTGATTTTATTTGGTTATTTCGACTAAGTATTTTTGTGGTACCAACATAAACTGCTAAGTCCAGTGGAACTCACTAAACTAAACTCCATTGACATGCACAGTTTCTGAAGAAGTTAGAAATCCCTTGTTCCATAATACCAACATTCCTGATGAAGAACTTATGCCCGAAACATCGATTCTCCTGCTCCTCGGATGCTGCCTGACCTGCTGTGCTTTTCCAGCGCCACACTTTTCGACTCTGATCTCCAGCATCTGTAGTCCTCATTTTCTCCGTAATACTAAGGATGATTTGGACAGCTCTCGCCGATCCAACCGTGTGCTGAAAACTATCAGATATAACTAAAAACATGACAAACCTGGTACAGTTTATCCCTACTTTTATTTCAATAGAAGCTGTCTGTGTTCCTTCAGGAACGAGTTTCGTAATTGTAACATCTTTCCAGTAGTTAAGTCCGCTTTAATACCATTGTATTAACCAGTCAATCAACAAAACCATTCGCAACTGGATGAATCAATGCAGAATCAATATACCCTTTTATGCACATCAGGAAGGATTAGAGTGAATGGTATGGACACATGTAACTTGAAAGCATGTAAGGCAAGTCAGAAATTCAATGAAATGTTCTGCATTTCTCTGGACGCGTACAGCTGCAGTCGCACAGAATATTTGACACAACTAAGGCCAAATCTTACATCTTCCTCCTGAACAGCAGTCTTGGGAGTGCAAACCTCATGTTGTCTGCAGCAGTTTAAGCAGAAAGTTCTTGACGTTCTTTCCCTAACGTCAGAAGTCACACGACACCAGGTTATAATCCAAAAGAACTTGGAAAAGGAGCAGCCCTCCGAAAGCTTGTGATTTCAAATAAACCTGTTGGGCTATAACCTCGTGTCGTGTGACTTCTGACCTAGTCCAGTTCAGTCCAACACTGGCACCTCCACATCATGGCTATTTTCTGTAAGGCTCCTATAGATTTGATTTAGACAGTAAGTGCCACTTGCATCAGTCATACTGAGAAACCAAGAACCAATTAAAAGCAGAGAGATTTGTCAGTAATTTTGTAAGAACTTGCTAAATAGCTTGCCCTAATTAGTGAGATAGTTGGCTTTTCCAGCCCTGGCACATGGGAAAAGCATAACAATTTTTTTAATTTCCATTTGTCTAAGTGGATTTGTCATAACACTTCAGGTAAGAGAAATGGTGCTGGGAGTTGTATGTTTTCCTTATCCTCACTGCTGCTAGCCCTTTTCCTCTCCACTCTCAAGCTGTTCTGACAGGAAGGGGATTTTGTTTCAGATGGAATTATTGAAGCATTATTTGCCTGTTCTGATCCTTGTATATTTAGTCCCCTTGCAAGATTAGTACAGAACCTCCTAAACTACAGTTTCTGGGAAGCCTGAGTACTGTTGTGATGCTTAACTGCTAAATAGACATTCTTAACCAGCCAATCCTTTAAAGCTTCTCACATTCAGGAAGGAGAAAGCACACCCAGAGTGAGAGACAACCTCAGTGAGCATGTCATCTGGGAATTTAGAGGTAGTGTCCGAATACAGCTGGTAAACATTTCTTTCCTTTCTCTATTTTAAGAGTTTCAACTTCAGTTGTCTCATGAGAATGTTAAGAAGATGAATGGCTGTTAGAGTTTAAAAGGTTGAGGGGAGATCTAACAGAAACTTAGAAGATAATGCACGGGTTAGAAAGGGTGAACGCTGGGAAATTGTTTCCGTTCAGTGGGGAGACTAGGACCCATGGGCGCAGCCTTAGAATTAGAGGGGGTTAATTTAGAATGGAAATGAGGAGACATTTCTTCAGCCAGAGAGTGGTGGGCCTGTGGAATTCATTGCTATAGAGCTCAGTGGAGGCTGGGACATTAAATGTCTGCAAGGCAGAGATTGATAAATTCTTGAACTCGCAAGGAATTAAGGGCTACGGGGTGAGTGTGAGTGAGTCAAGTTGAAATGCCCATCGGCCATGATTAAATGTTGGAGTGGACTCGATGGGCCGAATTACCATACTTCCATTCCTCTGTCTTATGGTCAAAGATAGCTGACTGATGGGCAGTCAGTCACCTGAAGCCTGAACATTTAAAAACAATTTAGGTAAATACATTAATAAGAAATGCTTGAAGGGATAGGGGCCACATTCTAGCAGATGGGACTAGTTTAGTTTTGGATTACGCTCGGCATAGACTGACAGGACCAAAGGATCTGTTCCTGTGCTCTATGAATCTGTGAATAAGGCCTTCAAAGGTATTAATTGCTACTGAAGTTTAACTAGTGTGAGTTATCACAACTCACCTCAGCTTGTTTTAAAGGATGATGTAGAGATGCCGGAGTTGGACTGGGGTGGACAAGGTCTAGGATCAGATTATAGTCCAACAGGTCTATTTGAAATCGAAAGCTTTTGGAGTTCAACTACTGGTGAAGGAACAAAGCTCTAAAAGCTTGCAATTTCAAATAAACCTGTTGGACTATAACCCAGTGTTGTTTGATTTTTGACCCTATTTAAGAGAGGGCCTGTTGAAAGTGCACCATCAGGAAGGAGAATTCTATCCAGTGAGACAGTCTGAGTGAGTATACATTTTGGGGAATTTGGAGGGAATGTGGGAATTTGGTGCAGATGGGGGGGGGGGGGGGGATGAGTTGCCTTTTGCTTACTTTTTTTGGCTTAGACTTTGTAAAATTTTTAACAGGATAAATTAAAGCTCAGCCTCAAGGGCTGAGGGCAAAAGGGTGGTTAGCACTGCTGCCTCACAACGCCAGAGACCAAGGTTCGATTCCAGCCTCAGGTGACTGGTGGAGTTCACACAATCTCCCAGTGTCTGGGTTTTCTCCGTCTGCTCTGGTTTCTTCCCACAGTTCAGAGATGTGCAGGTTAGGTGAATTGGCCATAGTGTTCAGTGATGTGTCGGTTAAGTGCATTAGTCAGACCACAACAACACGACGGTTGGAGGAAGAGCACCTCATCTTCCGCCTAGGAACCCTCCAACCACAAGGGATGAACTCGGATTTCACCAGTTTCCTCATTTCCCCTCCCCCCACCTTGTCTCAGTCAAATCCATCAAACTCAGCACCGCCTTCACAACCTGCAATCTTCTTCCTGACCTCTCCGCCCCCACCCCAGTCTGACCTATCACCCTCACCTTGACCTCTTTCCACCTATCGCATTTACGACGCCCCTCCCCCAAGTCCCTCCTCCCTACCTTTTATCTTAGCCTGCTGGACACGCTTTCCTCATTCCTGAAGAAGGGCTTATGCCCGAAACGTCGATTCTCCTATTCCCTGGATGCTGCCTGACCTGCTGCGCTTTTCCAGCAACACATTTTCAGCACTAGTCATGGAAGATGTCAGGTTGTAGGGTAGGGGAATGGGTCTGGGTGGGATACTCTTGGGAGGATTGGTGTGGGTCTGTTGGGCCTAATGGCCTGTTGCCACACAGGGATTCTAATGTATAAAATGTAAATTCACCTGGTTGGCTGTAACTACTAGTTTGACTATCCGTTATGTTACTTTCAGACTGAAGGTAAATAGGAGCAATATTTACAGGCTACCAACTAAAAGACCAGAATTAATATTTTGAAAATCAGATAAGAACAACGTAATTAAAATAAAGATGCAGAGCCAGGTGATGTGTTGTACCTGCATCATGTGGGAGCTGGTGGACCCTGTTCTGGTTCGTAGTGACTACATCTGTAGCAAATCTTGTTTTCTTAAAAAGCTCTGGCTGAGAGTTATTAATCTGGGGTCTGACCTTCAAATATGTGGCATAGTCGGGGACAGGAAAAATTACCTGGAGGCTGTTTTTCAGGAGGCAATCACACTCCTTGGATTAACAACTTCGAATTTGGTCAGCGGTCAGGGACAGGAGGGTATAACTACAAGTGAGGCAGGTCGATGGATCCAGGAGGTAGTGCTGAAGGAGCATTAGCCCTTGAGCTTGTCTAATGCATCTTCCTCCCTGTGTGAATGAGAGTGGGAGCTGTGAGGAGGATAAGCAAACTGATAAAGTTCCAAGGGACTGTGTTAAGAGGGACCATTCAATGGAGGGGAGAGAAGAGAAATGTAGTTGTAATCCAGGATGGTATAGTCAGGGGAATAGACACTGTTTCTGTGACCAGGATCAAGAGTCCTGAAGGCTCTGTTGCTGTCTAGTGCCCAGGTTTAGAATCTCTCATCTGACCGCAGAGGAATTTAGAGTGGGGAGGGGTACAATGTTGTTACCATGGTCCAGCCAGATAAGTAGGAAGAGGAAAGAGATTCTGTTGAGGAACTGAGAGTAGCTAGAGGCCAAATTAAAAAGCAGAACTGAAAAGGAAGTAATTTCTGGATTACTGTCTGAGTCGCAAGCTAATTGGTACAGGGTCAACAAGACAAGAGAGATAAACAGGTGATTCAAAGATTGGTGTGGGAGAAACCGGTTCTAATTCATGGAACATTGGCACCAATACTGGGGAAAGCTGGAGCTATTCCAATGGGACAGGGTCCACCTGAATTCTGTTGGGACCTGAGTCCTGCTGAGTCGCACAAGCCGGGCTGTGGATGGGGCTTTAAATTAAATAGTTGGGAGGGGGTTCAGTTGCATGGGAAATTATAGAAAAAGTTAGAAGGTGGAGTCAGAAGGTCTCAGCAGAAGTTAAAGTTTCCAGGATATATGGTTGGGCAGAGAGTATGGATAAAGTCAGGAATCTTACTTGAACTTAACAGCTCAGGAGCCAACTATGAGAAGATGACCAGTCAATGGAGGACTGAGGGTGTTGCATTCAAATGCACGCAATATGTAAAACAAGATAAATGAGCTAACAGTGCAGATCGGAAGCAGGAAATATGATGATGTGGGTTGTAAGGGGATCAGGGCTAAGAACTAAATATCCAAAGATACACATCCTATTGAAAGGACAGGTAGATGAGCAGAGGAAACAGGGTTGCCTGAAGTGATACAGAATCTCTGGGTAGAATTTAGGAATCACAAATGAGAAAAGATCTTGATCGGAGCTGTGTATAGGCCTCCTAGCAGTAGTCAGGATGTGGGGAAAAAAATAAATCAAGAGATAGAAAAGGCATGTAAAAAAGGCACTGTTATAATAAGCATAGGCAACTTCAATATGCTGGTGGACTGGGAAAATCAGATTGGTAATGGATCTCAAGAAGAGGAATTCGTGGAAAGTCTCTGAGAAGTTTTTGTTTTGGAGCCTACGAGGGAACAGGCAGTTCTGGATTGGATGATGTGCAACGAGGCAAACTTGATTAGGGAGCTTCATGTGAAGGTACCTCGAACAGTCAATGATAGAATTCACCTTGGAGTTTGAGAGGGAGAAGCTGGAATCAGATGTAATGATATTATAATTGAGTAAAGGTAACTACAAAGACGTGAGGGAGGAGCTGGCCAGAGTTGATTGGAAGAGGAGCCCAGCAGGGAAGACATTGGAGCGGAACTGGCAGGAGTGTCTGGGGATTAATTAAGGAAGCAAAGCAGAATTTCATCCCCAGGAAGAATAAACATACAGAGGGGAGGATGAGGCAGGTGTGGCTGACCATGGAGGTCAGGGACAGTATAAAAGCAAAAGAAACAATATACAATATGGTGAAGATCAGTGGGAAACGAGAGAATTGGGAAGCCTTTAAAATCCAACAGAGGATATTTTTTTTAAAATAAAAGCAAAAGTCAGGGTGAAGATGAAATATGGCAGTAAGCTAGCTTGTAATATAAAAGAAGATTGCAAGAGTTTTGTTGAATTTGTTAAGAAAAGTAAGAGTTGACAGTGAACCACTGGAAAATGAGGCTAAAGCAGTTGTAATGGGGAACAAAACAATGGCGCATGAACTGAATAGGTACTTTGCATCAGTTTTCACAGTGGAAGACACCAGCAGCATACCAGAACTTCAAGAGAGTCTGGGGGCCGAAATGAGTGCAGTGGCCATCACTAAGGAGAAGGTTCTGGGGAAACAACTGAAAGATCTGAAGATGGATCAATCACTGAGGCCAGATGGACTACAACTCCAGGGTTCTGAAGAAGATAGCTGAACAGATTATAAAGACATTGTTGGTGATCTTTCAGGAATGACTGGAGTCATAGACGGTCTAGATGACTGGAAATGGCTAATGTAATACCTCTGTTTAAGAAGGGAGGGAGGCAGAAGACAGGAAATTATAGGCTGATTAGCTGACCTTGGTTTTTGGTAAGATTTAAGTTTTTCTTATGAAGGATAACACTGAGGATTACTTAGAACTGCATGGTAAAATATGCTGATTCAGCACAGCTTCATGAAGGGAAGGTCATGTCTGACAAATCTGTTGGAATTCTTTGAGGAATTGATGAACAAGTCAGACAAAAGAGAGCCAGAGAATGTGATTTATCCAGAAGGCCTTTGACAAGATACCATACAGGAGGCTGCTAAATGAGACAAGAGCCTGTGGTGTCAGTGGCAAGGTTTTGGCATGGATAGAGGATTGGCTGACTAGCAGAAGGCAGAGATTAGAGATAAAGGGATATTTTCAGGATGGCAGCTGGTGACTAGTGGAATATCACAGCGGTTGGAACCACAGCCATTCATATTATACATTAATGATCTGGATGAAAGAACTAAAGGCCTTGTTACTAAATTTGAAGGTGACACAAAAATAAGTAGAGGGGCTAGGAGTATTCAGGGACCAGGGAGTCTGCAGATGGATTTGGACAGGCTAGGATAGTGGACAAAGAAGTGGCAGATGGAAAAATGTGGGAGAGTGTGAGGTTATGTACTTTGGTAAAAAGAATACAGATATCGATTCTTCTATAAATGGGGTCAGACTTTGGAAATCCGAAGCACAAAGGGACTTGAGAAACCTTGTTCAGAATTTTCTTAAGGTTAACAGGCATATTTAGTTGGCAGTTTGGAAAGCAAATGCAATATTGACATTCAAGATTACAATAATACAAATGCAAACATATACTGCTGAGGCTGTATAAGGTTCTGGAATTCGGAATATTGTGAGCAGTTTTGGGCCCCATATGGTCGGAAGGATGTGCTTCTGTTGGAGGGGATCCAGAGGAAGTTTACAAGAACTATCCCGAGATGGAAAGGTTTGTCTAATGAAGAGCATTTGAAACCCCGGGTCTGTACTTGATGGGTTTAAAGGGTGAGGGCAATCTGATGGAAATTTACAGAATACGGAGAGTCGAAAGTGTGCATAGGGAAGATGACTCCACCAGTAAGAGAGACTAGAACCCAAGGGCACAGCCTTAAGGTAAAAGAACAATGCTTTAGAACAGAGGTGAGGAGGATTTTCTTCAGTCAGAGGGTTTTGAATCTGTGGAACTCACTGCTGTAGAAGGCTATGGTGGCCGAGTCATTGTGTATATTTAAGAAAAATAGAGATCGATTGGTTGGTAAAAGAGTTGAGGATTACAAGAAGAAGGCAGCACAAGGGGGTTGAGAAACATCAGCAATGATTAAATGGTGGGGCAGATTTGACGGGCGAAATGGCCCAATTCCTCTCTGATTTCTGATGGTCCTAATACCTCTGTCCCAAAGAGGCAAATCCAGGTAAACCTGTATGCCTTTGTAAACTTGCAAGGTTAATTAGAGGGTGTTTGTCATTTTATAGGTTAGGTGAACAGTTTTCATTTTAATATTCATTAGTATCTGTAACCAAATGTATACGCTTGGAGGCATGATGTATAGGTATGTGGTAAGTCATGGCTTATTTTCTCTGATAGTAGTGGGTAATTCCTTGACAGAACCTTCCTGTATAGAACAGAATTACACTTCACTAAACTTTAAACAGTCAGGTTGACCATACTGCCATTTATAATTGAAAGCACAATTCAAAGACAAAATCCTTCCAACCATAGTTGGTTTTCTCTTGGTGAAAATCAGCACTTAGATGCAACTTCCATAAAACTCGGAGAAGATTAACCATGATTTGATTTTTCTGTCACTTGAGATGAATTTTAAGCAATTGAACGAATGTAGCTCAAATGTGATTTGCTGTAATATCACGCTGGTGACCACTGCAGCACATATTATACCTTCACTATTTTGTATTTGTATTCATTTTCTCTGGTCACAGGGATACATTGAGTTTGTCATGTGTTTTTAAATCTTCAGGCATTCCTGTCTTACCAGCATCATTGTGTCAAATCACTTCTTTGTTAAATGTTCACAAAATGTTTCCATGTTCAGTTCAAGCCGCCTTTTTGATTTGAAAGAGGAGTTTATTGGAAGGTTCAATGGGATCAATGGTGCCCCTTAACCAGTGGATCAGGATGCAATCTTGTCACGAATACTGGAATGAAAGTTTCCAATATCTGTGAGTAACTTGTCAAACTTTGAGGTCAGAAAGATATTGCTAGCATAAGGAGTGAAAATCGTAATGTGTTTGAATGTATATTGTTGAAGTTGGTAAAATCACTATAATCTTACCGGACTCTGTCATGAGTGGAGGATGACTGGTGATGATTTACCCTGAGGGTCACTACCCCCTCAGGCGAGAGGATGTCGAGGAAGAGAGTTTTTCATGGTAACCTCAGTTAGTGCGGGAATAGAACTCATGCTGTTGGTGACACTTTGTATCTCAAACTAGCCATCCAGCCAAGTCAGGAGCGGTCTGTCCTGATTTGGTTTCCTCTTGACACAGTGATATCAGTGGAAGCGTAGTTTAGTCTTCACTGAGAACCACCATGGAAATGAACAGATATATTCATGAGCAAATGTCCAGATTCTTGCAGAGCTCCAAGTTTTAACGCTATTGCACTGTAAAAGAAATTTAAATGTAACATCTAACAGAAACCAATGAACAATGCAATTCATATTCACCGAAAATGCTGATTGTTCATCTTGTGGTGATGCGTTGAAATGTTCATATGAAGTTTCAGTGGACATTCTGATTGCTTTTTCCCAGAAGTATTAAAATTTATCTCTTGTGGATTTGCACAGGATTAGTCAGGTGAAACTAATTACAACGTAATTGAGAATAAAATCAAGTTGTTAGTTGATTGGTTGCCATTTTGGATTTGCTGCAACTTAATGAATGCACAATACTGAAGTGCTGTGTTTGCATTTTCATGCCAATCATTAATTTGCACCTATATCATGGCTACTTTCTGATTATAATTAAATCACTTTGTCATTTGGAAACTGTAAACAAGATTCTCCTGTTTAAGCAGGAAATTATGTCAGGAGCTTAAACACGATTGCACAGTTGCAATGAAAATAAATTCTGCTCACTCAGAAAGTATTTCCAAGTGTTCAATAAAACAAGAATAACCCTTATGAGATAACCTGTAAAACTGCTCCCAGTAGTACAAATTACTACTCTATCTCAAAATGTATCTGGCTGCAGGCTGCAGAATCTTGTCTGCCTGGCAGGTTCACACACCATTCATACTATGCTGTAGAGGTTTCCTTAAAAAATATGGTAGTGTTTCATGCCTTAAGTGGGAATAAGAAAGTGTAGACATTAAAGGAAACTCTCTGGCCAAAATGATAGATAAATGCAATTTATTATCTACCACTGGTCTGGTAACGTGCAATCAGTATTTTCAGTTAAACTTATTTGAAGGTTGATGAGGACACAGTGTTACCTTGCAAAATCAAAATTGCAAAGTCAGTTTGTTTATCTTTTGTGAAATGCTTTGGGACACTTAAGGACATTTTTTGGGCATGTGAAAGCTGCTGTAATTTATTTTCTTTATCTTGGAGCTGTCTGAATAGAGCACATGTCTTACGTGAGCTTGTTTAAATATTGCTTGTTGAGAGCAACATATTGCAGTGCATGAGATTGTGCTTTAACATAGAACATATAGAACATAGAACAATACAGCACAGAACAGGCCCTTCGGCCCACGATGTTGTGCAACCGCAGGAGGTGCAAGACTTGCGCCCACACCTCCCCCCTCACCTCCCTCCAAGGCCCCAAAGGAAACTTCCATATCCGCCACAGATTCACCTGCACCTCCACACACATCATCTATTGCATCCTCTGCACCCGATGTGGCCTCCTCTATATTGGGGAGACAGGCCGCCTACTTGCGGAGCATTTCAGAGAACACCTCTGGGACACCCGGACCAACCAACCCAACCACCCTGTGGCTCAACACTTCAACTCCCCCTCCCACTCCACCAAGGATATGCAG